>NC_037329.1:3000000-3240000 GCF_002263795.3 Bos taurus | reverse complement strand
ACATACACTTATCACGTGTCCCAACAATCACACAACTTGCTATTTACCTGAGTGAATTAACCATTTAGTTTACACAGATACCTATACACAGATGTTTAGCAGCTCTTCTCTCAAACAGCAACAACCAAAACAACCCAAACAACCTCTACCTGGTGACTGGCTGAGGGACCCAGAGTACATCCATGCGATTGCCTACTACACCGCAATCCAAAGGAATAAGCTCTTGAAAACAAAATAACTTGGACGACTTTCAGAGACATTATGATGGGGGAAAGAAGCCAGTCTCAGAAGGTTCCATATTGCATGATTTCATCCTTGAGGAGACAGAACTAGTGACAGAGAACAGATGGATGCTTAGAGAGAGAACGGGCATGTGACCTCAAAGAGATGGGACAAAGGAGTTTTTGGAATATTAGAACTATTCTGGGTCTTAAAATCCTGTCTGTGTTAATTATATGTGCATTAATAGTAAGCCTCACAGTTTATACATAAAGCATTAAAATCATGTTGCATTTGTTCATTTCAATAGGTGTTTATTGAGCAGCTACATTGTGGTAAGACTGTACTCATGTAGTCAGACCCAAAGCTTGCTGCTTTCCCTTAGGAACCCTTGGTCTGAGAGATTTTTTTATTCAGAAAGTGTTGTCATCACAGACTCTGAAAAGCCAAGCCGTTTGCATGAGGCCCCAACCCCTCTCCACCCCAAATTCAGTCCCCTGCTGAGGCCACAGATGGTATTCCAGGAGCAGGTCCTATAGCCTGGAGGCTGATTAGTATGTAAAGATGATATATTAGCTTAATTAAAGTAAAATATCCTTCACTGAGCTATGGCTGAGTTATGAAGGACATTACAATGCCTGTCAGGTTCCTGTCAGAAAATATAACGTTGCTGTTGATAGAGATAATAGTAAAAATGAAGGAGACAGACTTTGGGATCAGTAGGAGCTGGTTTCCATCTCAGCTTTACCACTATAAAGCTAATGTGTAGAGCCCAGACTTTTGCATCTCCCCATACATAGAAAAATTCTAAATTCCTTAACTTGGGTTATCTGGTTTTATTTAATTAACAGTAATATTTTGATATTCAGATTATCTGCCCTGTGTTGCAAAACTTCTATACAACCTGGCTCCTCCCTTCACCTCCTCAGAGGAACTCTCTCAGGGTCACTTGAGATGTTGCCTCCTGGTCTGAAAGTTCTGAAGTCCTAAAACTTCCCACTGATAAAACATAGCAACAACAAAAAGTTACAATAACAACAACATAACAACAACAACAACAAAAAAGGGGCTACTCGATACTCCACAATTACCTACATGAGTAAAGAATCGATGGAGTATTACTCAGCTATTAAAAAGAATACATTTGAATCAGTTCTAATGAGGTGGATAAAACTGGAGCCTATTATACAGAGTGAAGTAAGCCAGAAAGAAAAATACCAATACAGTATACTAACGCATATATATGGAATTTAGAAAGACGCTAACAATAACCCTGTGTATGAGACAGCAAAAGAGACACTGATGTATAGAACAGTCTTATGGACTCTGTGGGAGAGGGAGAGGGTGGGGAGATTTGGGAGAATGGCATTGAAACATGTATAATATCATGTATGAAACGAGTCGCCAGTCCAGGTTCGATGCACCATACTGGATGCTTGGGCCTAGTGCACTGGGACGACCCAGAGGGATGGTATGGGGAGGGAGGAGGGAGGAGGGATCAGGATGGGGAACACATGTATACCTGTGGCGGATTCATTTTGATATTTGGCAAAAGTAATATAATTTTGTAAAGTTTAAAAATAAAATAAAATTTAAAAAAAGAATCAAAAAAAGGAGATATTAATATATGTATAGTATAACTGACTCACTTTTCTGTACAGCATCAGTTCAGTTCAGTTCAGTTTAGTTGTTCAGTTGTGTCTGACTCTTTGAGAACCCATGGACTGCAGCACATCAGGCTTCCCTGTCCATCACCAACTCCCAGAGCTTACTCAAACTCTTGTCCACTGAGTCAGTGATGCCATTTAACCATCTCACCCTCTGTCGTCCCCTTCTCCTCCCACCTTTAATCTTCCCCAGCATCAGGGTCTTTTCCAAGGAGTCAGTTATTTGCATTAGGTGGCCAAAATACTGGAGTTTCAGCTTCAGCATCAATCCTTCCAATGAATACTCAGGACTGATTTCCTTTAGGATGGACGGTTTTGATCTCCTTGGAATCCAAGGGACTCTCAAGAGTCTTCTCCAACACCACAGTTCAAAAGCATCAATTCCTCAATGCTCAACCTTCTTTAGAGTCCAACTCTAACATCCATACATGACTACTGGAAAAACCATAGCTTTGACTAGATGGACTTTGTTGGCAAAGTGATGCCTCTGCTTTTTAATATGCTGCCTAGGTTGGTCATAATTTTTCTTCCAAGAAGCAAGTGTCTTTTAATTTCATGGTACAGCATAAACTAACACAACATTGAAAATAAACTCTCTTCCAATAAAAAAGAGAATAAAAAACTCATAACCTCCCTGTATGAGACTCAGGATCTTCCTGAGATTCTCTTCTGTCAGTCAGAAAAGGAGACAATACTTTACTCGTAGACGTTTATAAAGATTAAATTAGATGGAATAATTTATCTAAAACATGCTATTAGAGTCTTGACCCTTAAGGGAGCACTCAGTTAGTGGCAGTCTTCTGTCTTTTTGTGAAAGAATTATTATAAGATATTATTTAATATTATCTTAGTGTTTATACAATCATATTTGTGATTAAGAACATACATATGATTAAGATTTTTTTCAATTTATTATGTCATTTATCATAGTATTCATTTAAGAATGGTTATAGGCACCCAAGGCTGAAGTTATAAGTGAGGAGTGAGCCTGGGCCTCTGTATGCCCAGGGCCGGGGTCTTCCCAGTGTGTCTGCCAGCACATTGCCTCAAGCAACTAATTTGGAGAGCTAAGGTGGCACAACCTATTGTGCTTGTAATGAACATTCTTAAAATGTCAACTGAAGTTGGACTCTTCTGGAATTTTCCAGCTGTGGGTTGTAGCGGGGGAAATGGAGAGTAGAAGTGTATTGGTCTCCAACTATGCACTGTGTCTTCCTGGAGACTAGATAGGACATTAATTCTATATCTGCATGATTTTTAGTCCTTAATCCTACATTTTGTTTTAGAAAACAAAGGCCAAGTGGGAGTACCTACAGATTGAATCTTTCCTTTCTTGGATTTGCATAAAACATGTACCGTTTGTCTTCTTTGTAGGAGAGTTTTAATATATGCCCTTAAGCTTAGGCTTAGTATTATTGAGTTACACAAGGCTTGTTTAACTCAATGAAACTAAGCCCTGCTGTGTGGGCCACCCAAGACGGGTGAGTAATGGTGGAGAGGTCTGACAGAATGTGGTCCACTGGAGAAGGGAATGGCAAACCACTTCAGTATTCTAGCCTTGAGAACCCCATGAACAGTATGAAAAGACAAAATGATAGGATACTGAAAGAGGAACTCCCTAGGTCCGTAGGTGCCCAATATGCTCCTGGAGATCAGGGAAGGAATAACTCCAGAAAGAATGAAGGGATGTAGCCAAAGCAAAAACAATACCCATTTGTGGATGTGACTGGTGATAGAAGCAAGGTCTGATGCTGTAAAGAACAATATTGCACAGGAACCTGAATGTTACATCCATGAATCAAGGCAAATTGGAAGTAGTCAAACAGGAGATGGCAAGTGTGAATGTTGACATTCTAGGAATCAGTGAACTAAAATGGACTGGAATGGGTGAATTAAACTCAGATGACCATTATATCTACTACTGTTGGCAGGAATCCCTTAGAAGAAATGGAGTAGCCATCATAGTCAACAAAAGAGTCTGAAATGCAGTACTTTGATGCAATCTCAAAAATGACTGAATGATCTCTGTTTGTTTCCAAGGCAAACCATTCAATATCACAGTAACCCAAGTCTATGCCCCAACCAGTAACGCTGAAGAAGCTGAAGTTGAATGGTTCTATGAAGACATACAAGACCTTTTAGAACTAACACCCCCAAAAGATGTCCTTTTCATTATAGGGGACTGGAATGCAAAAGTAGGAAGTCAAGAAACACCTGGGGTTACAGACAAATTTGGCTTTGGAGTACAGAATAAAGCAGGGTAAAGGCTAACAGAGTTGCGCCAAGAGAACGCACTGGTCATAGCCAACACCCTCTTCCAACAGAACAATAGAAGACTCTACACATGGACATCACCAGATGGACAACACCAAAATCAGACCGATTATATTCTTTGCAGCCAAAGATGGAGAAGCTCTATACTGTCAGCAAAAACAAGACCAGGAATTGACTGTGGCTCAGATCATGAACTCCTTATTGCCAAATTCAGACTCAAATTGAAGAAAGTAGGAAAAACCACTAGACCATTCAGGTATGACCTAAAGCAAATCCCTTATAATTATTCAGTGGAAGTGAGAAATAGATTTAAGGGACTAGATCTTATAGAGTGCCTGATGAACTATGGATGGAGGTTCATGTCATTGTATAGGAGACAGGGATCAAGACCATCCCCAAGAAAAAGAAATGCAAAAAAGTACAATCGCTGTCTGAGGAGGCCTTACAAATAGCTGTGAAAAGAAGAGAAGCAAAAAGCAAAGGAGAAAAGGAAAGATATAAGCATCTGAATGCAGAGTTCCAAAGAATAGCAAGGAGAGATAAGAAAGCCTACCTCAGCGATCAATGTAAAGAAATAGAGGAAAACAACAGAATGGGAAAGACTAGAGATCACTTCAAGAAAATTAGAGATACCAAGGGAACGTTTCATGCAAAGATGGGCTCAATAAAGGACAGAAATGGTATGGACCTAACAGAAGCAGAAGATATTAAGAAGAGGTGGCAAGAATACACAGAAGAACTGTACAAAAAAATATCTTCACAACCCAGATAATAATAATGGTGTGATCATTCACCTAGAGCCACATATCCTGGAATGTGAAGTCAAGTGGGCCTTAGAAAGCATCACTATGAACAAAGCTAGTGGAGGTGATGGAATTCAGGTTGAGCTATTTCAAATCCTGAAAGATGATGCTGTGAAAGTGCTGCACTCAATATGCCAGCAAATTTGGAAAACTCAGCAGTGGCCACAGCACTGGAAAAGGTCAGTTTTCATCCTAATCCCAAAGAAAGGCAGTGCCAAAGAATGCTCAAACTACCACACAATTGCACTCATCTCACATGCTAGTAAAGTAATGCTCAAAATTCTCCAAGCCAGGCTTCAGCAATACATGAACCGTGAACTTCCAGATGTTCAAGCTGGTTTTAGAAAGGGCAGAAGAACCAGAGATCAAATTGCCAACATCCGGTGGATCATGGAAAAAGCAAGAGAGTTCCAGATAAACATCTATTTCTGCTTTATTGACTATGCCAAAACCTTTGACTGTGTGGATCACAATAAACTGTGGAAAATTCTTCAAGAGATGGGAATACCAGATCACCTGACCTGCCTCTTGAGAAACCTGTAAGCAGGTCGGGAAGCAACAGTTAGAACTGGACATGGAACAACAGACTGGTTCCAAATAGGAAAAGGAGTACATCAAGGCTGTATATTGTCTCCCTGCTTATTTAACTTATATGCAGAGTACATCATCAAAAATGCTGACCTGGAAGAAGCACAAGCTGGAATCAAGATTGCTAGGAGAAATATCAATAAACTCAGATATGCAGATGACACCACCCTTATGGCCGAAAGTGAAGAGGAACTAAAAAGCCTCTTGATCAAAGTGAAAGAGGAGATGAAAAAGTTGGCTTAAAGTTCAACAGTCAGAAAACTAAGATCATGGCATCTGGTCCCATCACTTCATGGGAAATAGATGGGGAAAGAGTGGAAACAGTGTCAGACTTTATTTTTTCTGGGCTCCAAAATCACTGCAGATGGTGACTGCAGCCATGAAATTAAAAGACACTAATTCCTTGGAAGGAAAGTTATGACCAACCTAGATAGCATATTCAAAAGCAGAGACATTACTTTGCCAATAAAAGTCTGTCTAGTCAAGGCTATGGTTTTTCTAGTAGTCCTGTATGGATGTGAGAGTTGGACTGTGAAGAAAGCTGAGTGTCAAAGAATTGATGCTTTTGAACTGTGGTGTTGGAGAGGACTCTTGAGAGTCCCTTGGACTGCAAGGAGATCCAACCAGTCCATTCTAAAGGAGATCAGTCCTGGGTGTTCTTTGGAAGGGCTGATGTTGAATCTGAAACGCCAATAATTTGACCACCTCATGCAAAGAGTTGACTCATTGGAAAAGACCCTGATGCTGGGAGGGATTGGGGGCAGGAGGAGAAGAGGATGACAAAGAATGAGATGGCTGGATAGCATCACCGACTCTATGGACATTAGTTTGAGTGAACTCCAGGAGTTGGTGTTGGACAGGGAGGCCTGGTGTGCTGCAATTCATGGGTCGCAAAAAGTTGGACACGACTGAGCGACTGAACTGAACTGAAGCTTAGGATTTCTGATTCAATTAGATTCCCTCAGTGTTTCTCCAGTGCTTTGCATGTGTTACCTACATAGTGACCATTTGCTAGAGAGATGAAACTTTCTTTGCTTAGGAAAAGATCATCTGTAAGGAGGTATGGCCACCATTTCAGTTCTGACTCACTGGAATCTGACACATGATCTGTCCTTACCAAAACACTTCAGCCAATTCATCAGTCTGTCTGTTAGAGCCATGTCTCTGAAACTCTCCCCAGTAGACTGAAGAAGAAGAAGCCTTCTTTCAATAGCTATGGCATTATAAATTGTGAAATTCAAAGAAAAGAATCTTGGGTAGCTATGTTTCCGTTGGAGCATGTTATACTTTTTCATTAGGTTGAGCATCCCTTATTTTATGTGATGTCATGCTTTTACATTTTCCCATTGCAGCATAAATGAGTGGAAAATTGTCCATCTGTTTTTGTTAGCAGCTCTAATTTATTAAATTTGGCTCAAATGAGAAATTCAGTATGACACCCAGAAAATCTCTTCAGTTGTATTCCACCAGTTCTAAAAGTGAAACATGACTCTCAGTACAGTGCATGAATTGTTTTATTTGTCACATTGCTCACTGGATTTCTTGCTTGATATTGGCAATTAAAACATGGGCTGTTCACATCCTTTTGCCATCAGGTTTGGGAGAGGCATTTTTACTTGTTTCCTCTACTAAATTGGAACCTTCTGAAAATATTTAGCTTTTGTAACAAGTATTGCCTGAAGAAGATATGGTGATACAAGAACTCAGTGGGGTCCCAAACTGAAAAATGTCATCTCTGCCTGATGCATATGACTTTGAAACAATAACCGTAGTACTTCTGTGCTTCCATTTATATAAGCATAATATGGGACTATGTGTGTCCATCTTTTAAGGGTTGTGAGAATTAAAAATTGGAATATATTAGGCAACTGTGTGTGTTCTTCAAGTATTTCTTTCACTCCCGCACTACCTAAAGGAAGACTTGTGGATTTTACTTGTAGGACTCAGTTACTAGTTTATTGACTCTCAGCTCTGAATACACCCTCCAGTATATGATCTGTGATAAGCAATAGAGCTCCACTGAGAATTTCTCCCTCACAGTGATGTCAATGCTCTGCTTTTCAGCAGAGGTGCTGGTGGACACTGAAAGAGGAAAGGGCTCTCCTGTGTGTACTGGAAGTTGACGTGGATGAGAAGAAAGGAACACAGGTCACCCAGACTGGAAATGAGCAAGTAAAACTATCTATTCTCATATGTGATATGATACTCTACAAAGAAAGTCCTAAAGATTCCACTAAAAATCCTATAGAGCCAATAAAGAAATTAAGAAAATTCATATGTAAGTGAAGTCACTCAGTCATGTCTGACTCTTTGCAACCCCACAGACTGCAGCCTGCCAGTCTCCTCTTTTCATAGGATTTCCCAGGCAAGAATACTGGAGTAGGTTGCCATTTCCTTCTCCAGGGGATTTTCCTGACCCAGGTCTCCTGCACTGCAGGCAGACTCTTTACCATCTGAGCCACCAAGGAAACCCAGGAAGAAAATTCACATGGTACATGATCAATGAACAATCCAAAAATGAGATTATGAGATTAAGAAAACAGTTTTATTTACCACAGCATCAAAAAGAATAAAATATTTAGGAATATATTAATGAAAGATGTGCAAGACTTGTAAGTTATAAACTTCAAAATGTTGCTGAAATTAAAGATGTAAGTAAATAAAATGACAATCATGTTCATGGATCAGAACACAATATTGTTTAGATAGCAAAATTCCCCAAAGTGAGCTATAGATTTAACTTAATCCCTGTCAGAATTCCAATTGGCTTTTTTTTTTTTTTCAAACAGAAATTGATAAAGTGATTCTAAGACTCATACAAAACTATAAGGGACACAGAATAGGGGAAAATATTCTTGAAAAAGAACACAAGGAGAACACACACTTCCCAATTTCAAAATATATTATAAGACTACAGTAATCATGACAGTGTTTTATGACATAGGATAAACATATAGATCAAAAAAAGCATATTGAGGGTCTAGAAATAAATTATTACATTTATGGTCGATAGATTTGTGAAAAAAGTGCCAACAGTTCAATGGAGAAAATGTCTTTTCAATGTCTTTTCAACAAACTATACTGGAACAATTGGATATCTATTTACAAATGAAAAAGAATAAATTTAGAGCCATTTCTCACACATTACTGAAAAATCAACTCATGGAACTAAATGTGTAAGCTAAAACTATAAAACTCCTAAAGAAATCTTAAAGAAATAAGCATTTGTGACTTTGGGTTAGGCAACGAATTCTTAGATTCAACATCAAGTCATGAACAACAAAGGAAACTATAGATAAATTGAACTTCATCAAAATTAAAACAAAAAAACTTTTGTATATCAAAGGTCATTATCAATAAAGTAAAAAGACAAAAAATATAGTGGGAGAGCATATTTGTATATTGCATAGCCGATAAAGGCTTAACATCTGAAATATATAACAAATTTCTACACTTCAACAACAAATTGATAAACAACTCATTTTTTTAAAAAATGGATGGAACACTTAGACATTTCTCAAAAAAAGATAAACAAATGATTAGTATGCTCATGAAAAGATGTTCAGCATCATTGGACTTTAAAGAAATGAAAACTAAGCACAATAAGATATCACTTCATACCAATCAATATCGCTAAAATTAAAAAAAAAAATAAAAATAGCATGTTGGTGAGAGATGTGGAGAAATAGGAGCCCTCAAACATTCCTAGTGATGGTGTAAAATGATATAGCCACTGTGAAAAATAGTTTGGTAGTTTCTCAAAAAGTTAAACATAGAACTATCACATGACCAGTGATTTCACTGTTAGGAATATATCAAGGGAAGTAACATTTTCCCACAAAAAAAGAAAAAAAAAAAAGCTTTGCACATGAATTTTCATAGCATCATTATTCATAATACAGAGAAAGTGGGGGGGGAAATCCCAACTGACGAGTGAATCTAGAAAATGTGGTGTAGTATATCCATGTAATTGAATATTATTTGGCCATAAAAATGAACATAGATGTGCTCCATGGAAGAAGCCAGTCACAAAGGACCACATATTGCTTGAGTCCATTCATATGAAATGTCTCAAATAGACAAAGCCATAGAGACAGAAAGTAGACTGATGTTTGCCTCTGGGGAGAGGATGTGATGTTTGCCTCTGGGGAGAGGATGGGACAATTCAGAATTGATTGCTGATAGATGCTGGGCTTCTTTTGGGGGTGATGAAAATGTTCAGGATTGGGAATGTGTGTACACCCGTGGCGGATTCATGTTGATGTATGGCAAAACCAATACAATATTTAAAGTAATTAGCCTCTAATTAAAATAAATAAATTTAAATTAAAATGAATTGTGGTAAAGTTGCACATCATTTCAGAAATGCAAAAACCCATTGAATTGTACCTAACTAGGTGAATTTCATGGTATATGAATTCTATCTCAAAGCTGAAAAGGGCCTATCTCAGAGCTGGTAGGTCCTCTCAGGCCGTCTGTTAACACCTCCTTCTAACTGCAGTCATCATTCCTCTTTGCTGTTTCAACAAATGGACCTGCAAGGTAGATCAGAGTGTCCTTCCTGAGCAGCAGAGTTACCAGCAACATTTCATTTCCGGATGTGTCTGCAAAGCCACTAATTAAATCTGGTGCTCTCTAGGATCTGCACTTGCTCCTGGAAAAGTTTTGAGCTGGTTTTCGACTCCCTTGAATGCTTTGCTTAATATTTCCTCAACTCTGATTGTGTATCCTGGCCAAGTTCATACTGGCCAGTGTTTAGTTTTTATTCTTCTATTTTAGCAGCAAAGACATTTATTTCAACAAATACCTGAGTGACAAAATACGGAACTTTACTGATGAGGTTATATATATATATATATATTTTTTCAAACATAAGAGTAAGTTTTATTTTAATTCTTAACGAGATAGTCATCATTATGATGGACACAAACTGTAGAAACAGTATGATTTTTCTCATAATGAAAAATATATGATATATGAAAGACATGTTCATTTTATAGCTTAACTAGTATCTATTTCAGTAAACTTTTGCAAAGGAAAATTATATTATTATGAGCAAGGTTATACTACCAGAGTATTCTAACTTTCCTGGATCAGAATTCGGTATTTTTAATTGGATGGCTTTATTATAGCCTCATTGTGGCCTTTTCTGTCCTTGTTTGATAAACATTATTTATAATGCAGGCACATAGACTTTCTAAGGACATACTTTTCAATTGCCTTTCTAGGGACAATTCCATAGTTTATGCCTAATTTATACCTTTGGGGCAATAGTCACAATTAGTTATTCAGTTATATAGTTCTTTTTAGTTTAAGCATTCTCAGAAATGCATTTTTAATATTTCTGAAGCTTCGTTTTATTTAAACTTTATTTATAATAATATTCTGGTCATTAAACAATTGAATACTTCATCACATACATACAGAGTAAGGCAGTTTTGAAAATGCTTTCACTGCCATGGTACCATATGATCTCCTTGTCCCAGGGCCTCCTGGGTGGTGGCAGACCTTGGACTGGGGTCTGCACAGGATTATTCTCCCTCCAACTGCCTCGAATAACTCTTCAGGTGACCCACCACTCGAGCCGCCTTCTCCCTATGTCTTGCTGGGTCCTGCATCCTGTTGTGCAGGACTCCACTCTGGGGCAGCATGGACCAAGGCACTTTGAGAGACAAGACAATTGTAAAGTGATGTACCATGATCAGTGCCTACACTAGAACACTTAAATTTTTCTTTCCTTCTTCTTCCCACCTACAAATATATGGTGAGAAACTCTGCTACGTCAAGCAGAGTGCTGAGTGCTGGGGACATCACCTGCCCACTCTGCTTTAACTATCAGTTCTGCAGCACACACACACCAACAGAAGCAGGTGGCAAGAGGCTCACTCCTCAGACAAAGTCTGAGCTTCTTTAGCTTCCCCAATTCCAAGCTGTTCAGCTGCTAACCCTGCTTCATACTTTAAACTTTACCTAGAGATTGCTAAGAGCCTTAACTGTAACCCCTCCCTGCATGGAACCCTTTGCTTGGGCTTCAGCCCCAGCTCTCACCTGAATTTCTGCCTGGTACAGTTTTGACCTTACCTGACCTGTCTCTGGCTTCCCTAATGTGGTCCTTCCCTAAGGATGCTTCCAGATCACCTGTATCATTTGTGAAACTGCATGTTCCTAGGCTCCAGTGATGTCTGCATTCAGGAGAACTAAAATTCTGCACTTTCCACAAGCTCACAAGGTACATTATAGTTTGAGAACCATTGACTTATGCAGGAAAGAAAAAAGACAAAAACACATCAAAAAACTGCTTAGAAGTCTAGTATGGAAAATATATGGTTCCTTCCCTTCAGTGAAGCTCAGGAAACTATAATTTATATAGCATCTATATATATGCCAGTGTCTGAGTTAGGTGCACTCATTTAATCCCTAAAGTGCCCTTTTAAGGATGGATTATACCTGCCTCCTGTTAGCCAAGGTGCCCGTGGAGGCCAGAATCTACCCCAAACCATAACTTCCTTCCTGCGGAGCCATAAAGGCACAAGGAATAGTGACTAAGGGGAGGAGAAATAACGTTTGACCTTTACCTGCAACTTTGACACACCAGTCATGAGGTGGGCGGGGGGGGTGGTGGATGTGGAGAAAGTCATTTTTCCTAAGCCAGTCAGACCTAGATGCCTTCAGGCCAAAAACGTCTGTCAGACCGACTGTTCCGTCAGTGTCCCCCATATGTCCCTACCTGCCAGACCCAAATCTCACCTTGAAGCAGGAGAGTTGCAGGGTGGATGCACAGAGCCAGGTGTGAGCTGGCCCAGGACACGTTCCCATCCAGCCCTAGCTTCAGTTGGTAGAGAGAAAGAGAAGAGGATCGTGGCAGGCATCATCCTGCAGAGGACCTGCTCTGAGCCCTCAGGTCCTGGCACAGAGTGGGAGGCAGAAGGATGGCTGTATTCGCACCCAGGTGCAGTGACTCCCAAAGCACAGCCTCTTCCAGCCCCAGAGGCACAACTCAGCCTGAACCTGGAGTGTGAGCCACTGTCTGATCCTCAGAATCCCCCAGAATCCTTGCTAAGGCCCTAGACCACTCTCCCAGAAACTCTGATTCATTTTGTCTGCCAGAAGTCCTGGATTTTGATAAGAACCAGGCAGTCCTTATCACCAGGAAGGTTTGGGCTTGGGGTGAAGAGACTGTGAGGAGTGGGCAGAGAAAGGGCCTGTGAACCAGGCCCGCTAGGCTCCAGTCCCAAAGCCCCTGTTTCTGCCACTCCCTTTTCCTCAGCCTGCTCTGTGCTAGAGGAGAGCTCAGGCCCCTCCTTAACGTGCTGTGGGGAAATAGATGCCCCAAATCTGGTCAAGAACAGATCAGAAATGCAAACCTAGAAAGTTGGAGGCTGAGATGAAGTGGGCAGCATAAAACGTGGGGAGCAGACACGTCTATCTGTGTCAGTAACAGCATCCTAAAAGGCCCGAGACAGGCTGGGGGCCAGGTGGGGTGACCTGGTCCACATTTGGCCCTGTGTGTGGGGACTGTGCCAGTCTGGAAGTTCTCCCTTTTGCAGTAGTGGTGACCCTTCCTCTTGCCCCTGGGTTTGTGGATGCTTCAGACTTAGGAGTGATGAGATCATCCTAAAGTTTCAAGTATTTCCTTCATAGCACAAAGACTTTGGCTGAATTTTCTCCACTACTCTTGTGGGGGTAGAGAACATGACAAGTGAGTTACACAGGAGTACCCAATTGGGGGCCACATGCTTCATGAAACATTTCTAGGGATTGACTTTTCCAGCCACTAGAAGCTCATCTGTCCCTTCATCTCCCTCTAGAAGTCCTCCTTTCTAAGGTTCATGTCAAGAGATACTGCAAAGACAAAGAGAGTGCAGTGTGAAGCCTGGCCTGGCCTTGCTGTCTTTGACCAGTCATCTTTTGCCATCATTTCAGGGCTACTACTAGGCTGTGACCTGGTGAGTGCCGCAGGAGTTTGGGACACTTAGGGGGCCACACTCAGGGTGAAAGCCCTATCATGTGTGACTCACTGGCCTGAATGTCACAGAGAACACATGGCTTCTGGTTTGCACTCTCCCTCCTGGTGACCTTGGGGAGCTCCATACCCTCCCTGGGCTTTAGTCTCAACATCTGTGAAAGTAGCAGACACGCTATGAAATAGAAGCTCAGGGCCTGGAGCCCCTGCCCCATACCACACAAGTACCCAAGACAGGGTATACAGCCACTAGAGAACTGCTAAATTGGCCGACACCAAGGATGGGAAATGGCTTTGCACTGAGACCTGAGCCAAGAACAGGCTCTCTGCTGCTTACTTCTCAAGCTCACCCACAGGCAGAAACTTCTTCCTTGGGCCAGAACAAGCCTGGTCCCATAAGTAGAACATTGCTTAGCATCAAGAAGTCAGAGAACTAAGGCTCAAGGATTTTCCCTGACCTCTGTGAGCTGTGCAGCTTAGGAACAATCACCTAAACTTTCTCAACCTCAGTTGTAAAAACTGAGGAAAATGACTGGATTTACTAAAGGATGACTTAAAGAATCATGCCCCCACCATCACCCCAGATCCCCCACCCTTTGGGGTACCCCCAGAGGCCCAGTGACCCTCTGACTGAGCATACTCTCATACACTCCACTGGGAGTATTGGAGAGCTATTGCTCAAGGAAGCCAGGGCTGTTCAAAGTGACTTTTCTCATTGTAAATCACAACACTGCTTTGCAGTTTATGTTGAGCAGGGTTTATTATTTTCTTAAATAAGCCATTCATGAAATTGAACTAGAAGTCAGAGGAGGAGAAAAAAAAAAAAAAAAAAAGCAAGCCAAGTCATGTTTCATGAAAAACCACAACAAAAATAATTATCCAGAGGGCTTGATCAACAATTTTTCATTTTTCAGTGAGAACAAAAGGCTTGAGGTGAATGGGAAAGAGTCTGGAGTGTAGGGACTCCTGTGTGCGGCCCCCACTTGGGCACTCCTGTGTAACTAGGGTCTGATCCTGCCCCATCTCTGTGCAGCAGGCAGACTGGTGGGCTCGAGGCCCTGCCTGCTCTGAGACTTGGCATTCGTGATCACAGGGCTGGAGGAACCAGGAAAAACCACAGTACAAGGAACTCAGACTCCACTGCAGGCAAGAATGTAGTGGATGTCTGCCATGCCCAGGACCTTCTGTGCACCGTGGGGCCTGTGAACCTGCACGTGGTCTGCGGCCGTCTCGCTGAGAAGTCAACAATGGGAGCCATGTGGTTTAGTGCTGCCTGCTGAGTGGCTGCTTAGGTGCAGGGTGCACAGGGAACATAATCGCAGGGGAAGAGGTTTACCTCCACAGAGGACACGGAAAGGGAGGCTGAGCACTGAGCGATGCAGTGGGCTAACTTCAGGTGTGGGGGAGACATGTGAGCTGACATCAAGTCAGGACCCATGGATTCCTACACCTGAACTTTTGTGCCAATTGACCTTGTGGGCAACAGGAAGGGGTGGGAGATCTGGGGCAATGGTGGGGGCATGATTCTTTAAGTCATCCTTTAGTAAATCCAGTCATTTTCCTCAGTTTTTACAACTGAGGTTGAGAAAGTTTAGGTGATTGTTCCTAAGCTGCACAGCTCACAGAGGTCAGGGAAAATCCTTGAGCCCTAGTTCTCTGACTTCTTGATGCTAAGCAATGCTCTACTTATGGGACTAGGCTTGTTCTGGCCCAAGGAAGAAGTTTCTGCCTGTGGGTGAGCTTGAGAAGTAAGCAGCAGAGAGTGTGTTCTTGGCTCAGGTCTCAGTGCAAAGCCATTTCCCATGTTTGGTGTCAGCCAATTTAGCAGTTTTCTACTGGCTGTATACCCTGTCTTGGGTACTTGTGTGGGTGCTGGGGATGAAAAGCAGAGAGAAATGGGGCTGGCATTGAAGGATGGAAGACACAAGGCAACATTCATGCATTTATCTGCCCAAGAAGACTCATTATTCTCTTCTCTTGTGTCAGAGCTGGAATGAGATTTAGGGGCACAGTAAGATGAGTGAAGCAGCTGTGGTCCCTTCATAAATGCATCACACCCAACAGGGGTGAGTCCCATGGAGGGAGTCCTGACCGAATTAGTGGCAACAGTGGTGGGAGGACAAAGGCTTTTGAGGCAACGCTCCAGGTGATGAGTGGGAAGCCTTGCTTTAGGGTGAAAGGGGAATCTGACCCACTGGAAAACAACCTGTGCTTCTGAAGGCCTGAGTAGACCAGGTGCTATTGCTCCTGGTGTGAAACCAGGTCAGATGTGGATACACTTGTCATGTAGAGAAGAAGCCCCAGCATCTGGGAGGCAAGGCTACCAGCAGAAAGGCAGGTTGGCTGGTGGCCACTTTCCTCTCAAGTAGGATAAAACTGTAATTTATCATTCAAACCAGGGCACTACTGGGCGTGAAAGGATACACTATGATAATTATGCTGGGTCAATTGTCTCTGGCCAACAGAAGTGCATGACCCCTCACTTAGAAGGCACCCCCCAAAGGCACCCCCAAAGCCTTCAATGGGGAGATAAGCAGCTGTCAGCAGAGCAGCTGGGGTCTCCAAGATCAGAACCTTTAAGGCTACATGTCCCAGGAAATCTGGTGGATGATAAGAAATCCAGGCTTCTTATTCCTTGAAGCTATGGATTGAATTCCAGTTTGTGTTCCTTTGTACCTGGGTTATCCTTTCCCTCTGCGGGCCCCTGGTGAAGTTCCAGTTGTCAGTAGTGGGAGGTGATGAGGGAGGGGCAGAACTTTAAAGACCAGCATTTAAACTAGGGTTCTGTCCTTCCTGCATGGTCTTAAGCACATTATCTAATGGACTAAACCTCGGCATTTTTGAAAAGGTCTGTGATAATTCTGACCTGCCTCTTGAGAAACCTATATGCAGGTCAGGAAGCAACAGTTAGAACAGGACATGGAACAACACACTGGTTCCAAATAGGAAAAGGAGTACGTCAAGGCTATATAGGTGTATATTGTCACCCTGCTTATTTAACTTATATTCAGAGTACATGATGAGAAACGCTGGGCTGGAAGAAGCACAAGCTGGAATCAAGATTGCCTGGAGAAAATATCAATAACCTCAGATATGCAGATGACACCACCCTTATGGCAGAAAGTGAAGAGGAACTAAAAAGCCTCTTGATGAAAGTGAAAGAGGAGATGAAAAAGTTGGCTTAAAGCTCAACATTCAGAAAATGAAGATCATGGCCCCTGGTCCCATCACTTTATGAAAAATAGATGGGGAAACAGTGGAAACAGTGTCAGACTTTATTTTTGGGGGCTCCAAAATCACTGCAGATAGTGACTGCAGCCATGAAATTAAAAGACGCTTACTCCTTGGAAGGAAAGTTATGACCAACCTAGATAGCATATTGAAAAGCAGAGATATTACTCTGCCAACAAAGGTTCATCTAGTCAAGGCTATGGTTTTCCCTGTGGTCATGTATGAATGTGAGAGTTGGACTGTGAAGAAGGCTGAGCGTGGAAGAATTGATGCTTTTGAACTGTGGTGTTGGAGAAGACTCTTGAGAGTCCCTTGGACTGCAAGGAGATCCAACCAGTCCATTCTGAAGGAGATCAGCCCTGGGATTTCTTTGGAAGGAATGATGCTAAAGCTGAAACTCCAGTACTTTGCCCACCTCATTCGAAGAGTTGACTCATTGGAAAAGACTCTGATGCTGGGAAGGATTAGGGGCAGGAGGAGAAGGGGACGACAGAGGATGAGATGGCTGGATGGCATCACCAACTTTAAGGACATGAATTTGAGTGAACTCCGGGAGTTGGTGATGGACAAGGAGGCCTAGTGTGCTACGATTCATGAGGTCACAAAGAGTAGGACACAATGGAGCGACTGAGCTACCTGATGATATTTCCCACCTCACAGGCAGTGAAAGCATGTATATGCGTAGAATCCCCAGTTAGTTACCTCATCCCTTAGCCTTTTATGTGCATTTGCTCTTTCTTCCAACCAACCTCTGTGGTCTCTACAGAGAAGAGAGTCTGATATATTTGAGATAGGAAGGAAAGGTGCTGGGAATAATGATTAAGAATAAGATGTGACATAAACTTGCTAGAACCAACTAGACCCAAGATGGTGGGAGATTCAACTTCCAGTAGACCTTGAATCTCAGTATACACTCATTGTTATTACATTAGCTAAATAACACATACACTGGTGCCATGACAGTTCTGAGGCCAACCATAAAAGCCCAGAAATTGAGTAAGTGTTGCCCCAACTTCTGGAAATCGTCCCTTCCCTGAAATAATTGGAATAATTCTCCCATTTATTGGTTTATGTAATTACTTCCCCAATAAAAATTAATCACCCCCACACCTCAGAGTGACTCTCATCCACACTGTGGAGTTTCTCCCTACACCCCTGTCACTTACTGAGGCAACCCCATGAGATGGCCCACACTCCGTCTATGGAATATGTACCTCTATAAATAAACATGCTTTCACTTTACTATGACTTGCTCTTGATTTCTTGCCTGGGTGAAGCCAAGGACCCTCACTTGGCAGCCCTTCCCACAGACTCATCTGAGACCCGGGATATGACCAATTTCTTGCACCCCATTTTTCCTACAACATTTTGTCTTCAGCTCACTGAAGAGAGGGCAGGAGAAGAACTCTGTCTTGGAGCTGGGTGAAGGCACAGGTTTAATGATGAGGGTAATGTATACGTGTTCTGGGCATATCAGACTGAAAAGACTTGGTGATTCTGAGCTTTTAAAGGTGCCTGAGAAAAATGGGTGAATGAGAGGCTGTCGTGTTGCAAGTTTTGGCCAAGAATGAGTCTGGGAGTTAACTGGAGAGCATCCCTGGGCCTCGTGGCTAGACCAACAGAACAACCTTTCCTTAAACAAAAACTGTTCCAAGAGGCACTGGGTTTTCATAAAGCTGCAGTTCACTCGCAAAGTACAGTACCACTGTCCAGGGCCACAGGATGGTATATGTCCTGGCATACCACAGACTTAGTGAAAAAGAAAGTAAGTTTCAAAGTTCTGGAGGAATAATTTCAAGGAATAATGTCCTTGAGAAAAGGTTGTCCATACATGAAATCCTTGCTCTTCAGGGTTTCCACCAGGGGCCCTGGTCTCTCCATGGAAAACACAAACCCACTTACAAGATCCCACTGAGGCATCTCCATGAGGACCTTTCTTTCCCTCGGTATTCCTCACACTAGCTCTGGTCTAGGTCTCTGGTCCCAATTTCTGGTCTCACTGGCCGCCATTGTGAGGAGTGCTGGTCCATCTCTCCTTGAGAAAACAGGTTCCTCTATTTGGAGCCCTGGCTGTAGAGGGTTTGTGGTGTCCCCAACTCCCCTTTTCCCTCTGAACCAAGTGCATAAGCCTTTTATGCTTTAAGGGTTTTACTGCTTATTCCCGTAGCAGAATGTGCAAAAGTATGTAAGTGTTTGTCACTCAGTTGTGCCTGACTCTTTGAGACCCCCATGGACTTCAGCTCACAAGGCTCCCCTGTCCTGGAGATTTTCCAGGCAAGGATATTAGAGTGGTTTGCCATTTTCTTCTCCAGGGGATGTTCCCAACTCAGGGATCGAACCTGGGTCTCCTGCACTACAGAAAGATTCTTTACCTACTGAGCTACCATGGAAGTCCTTATGAACAAAGACATAGAAAAACACACATGGAAGAGAGAGAGAAGAGTTTCTTCCCCTGGGATCTGATCTCTGGCTCTTGACTCAAGCTCAGAGGCCTTGGAGAATCCAAATTTGGACATTTAAATCTGAGGGGAGAAGTCATCCAACCTTTCTCAGTCCTGTCCTCTCAGCTTATCTCAGCTCCTGGGGTTCTGCTGTTTGGAGTAGTGCCCCTGCAAGTTTGGAGGGTAGGCATCAGCTTCTTGTGGTCTGGGTTACATCAGACATGCATGTTCTCCAGGTCATCTCAGATATGCCCTGATGTCAGCACCAAGAATCTGTGTGATTCTCAGGCATGTGAATTTGAGACTCATGTTCATAGAGAGCTTACATGCTTGTTTGGGGTCTGGCAGAGTTGCTGGCTGCCAATCACTTCTGCTAATTAACTCAGAAACCTCATTGCTTATCCAGTGAGGTGATTAGATTGGAGAGAAGAGCACACAATTTTAGACATAGCCCATTGTCCTATAAATAAGGAAGAAAAGTTTAGTGAAAGGGAGGTTCTTTAATAACCCTCCCCTCCTCAACATCACCTTCCAGTTGGTGATGGTCCCACTGATCCCCTCTTTTCTAAAATTTATTTTCATTTTTTAAATTAACTAATTATTTAGTTTGGCTGCACGAGGTCTTTGAGCTGTGCCAGGACTTTCTCTAGTTGCGGGGAGTTGAGGCTACTCTTCATTGTGGTGTATGGGCTTCTCATTGCTGTGGTTTCTCTTGCTGCGGAGCACCAGCTTTAGGGCATGTGGATTTCAGTGTTGAGGTGCATGGCTTTAGTTGCTTCTTGGGGATCTTTCAGGACTAGGTATTGAACCCATGCCCCTACAATCACAGTTCACTTTAATTCAGTTCAGTCGCTCAGCCATGACCAACACTGTGACCTCTTGGAATGCAGCATGCCAGGCCTCCCTGCCCATCACCAATTTCTGGAGCTTACTCAAACTTATCTCCATTGATGGTCGGTGAGGCCATCCAACCATCTTATCCACTGTCATCCCCTTCTCCTCCCGTCTTTAATCTTTTCCAGCATCATGGTCTTTTCCAATGAGTCAGCTTCTCACATCAGGTGGCCAAAGTATTGGAGTTTCAGCTTCAATATCAGTCCTTCCAGTGAATACTCAGGACTGATTTCCTTTAGGATGGGCTGGTTTGATCTCCTTGCTGTCCAAGGGAATCTCAAAAGTCTTCTCCAACACCACAGGTCAAAAGCATCAATTCTTCAGCGCTCAGCTTTCTTTATAGTCCAACTCTCACATCCATACATGACTACTGGAAAAACCATAGCCTTGACTAGATGGACCTTTGTTGGCAAAGTAATGTCTCTGCTTTTTAATATGCTGTCGAGGTTGGTCATAACTTTCCTTCCAAGGAGTAAGCATCTTTTAATTTCATGGCTGCAGTTACCACCTGCAGTGATTTTGGAGCCCCCAAAAATAAAGTCAGCTACTGTTTCCACTGTATCCCCATCTATTTGCTATGAAGTGATGTGACTGGATGCCATGATCTAAGTTTTCTGAATGTTGAGCTTTAAGCCAACTTTTTCACTCTCCTCTTTCACTTTCATCAAGAGGCTTTTTAGTTCCTCTTCACTTTCTGCCATAAGGGTGGTGTCATTTGCATATTTGAGGTTATTGATATTTCTCCCAGCAATCTTGATTCCAGCTTGTACTTCATTCAGACCAGCATTTCTCATGATGTACTCTGCATATAAGTTAAATAAATAAGGTGACAATATACATCCTTGACATACTCCTTTCCCTATTTGGAACCAGTCTTTTGTTCCATGTCCAATTCTAACTGTTGCTTCCTGACCTGCATATAGGTTTCTCAAGAGGCAGGTCTGGTCTGGTATTCCCATCTCTCTCTCTTTTTTTTTTTTAATTTTATTTTATTTTTAAACATTACAATATTGTATTAGTTTTGCCCAACATCAAAATGAATCCGCCACAGGTATACCCGTGCTCCCCATCCTGAACCCTCCTCCCTCCTCCCTCCCCATACCTTCCCTCTGGGCTGTCCCAGTGCACAAGCCCCAAGCATCCAGCATCATGCATCCAACCTGGACTGGTGACTCGTCTCATACATGATATTACACATTTTTCAATGCCATTCTCCCAAATCTCCCCACCCTCTCCCTCTCCCACAGAGTCCACAAGACTGATCTATACATCAGTGTCTCTTTTGCTGTCTCATACACAGGGTTATTGTTACCATCTTTCTAAATTCCATATATATGCATTGGTACACTGTATTGGTGTTTTTCTTTCTGGCTTACTTCACTCTGTATAATAGGCTCAAGTTTCATCCACCTCATTAGAACTGATTCAAATGTGTTCTTCTTAATGGCTAAGTAATACTCCATTGTGTATATGTACCACAGCTTTCTTATCCATTCATCTGCTGATGGGCATCTAGGTTGCTTCCATGTCCTGGCTATTATAAACAGTGCTGCGATGAACATTGGGGTACACGTGTCTCTTTCACTTCTGGTTTCCTCAGTGTGTATGCTCAGCAGTGGGATTGCTGGATCATAAGGCAGTTCTATTTCCAGTTTTTTAAGGAATCTCCACACTGTTCTCCATAGTGGCTGTACTAGTTTACATTCCCACCAACAGTGTAAGAGGGTTCCCTTTTCTCCACACCCTCTCCAGCATTTATTGCTTGTAGACTTTTGGATTGCAGCCATTCTGACTGGCGTGAAATTTCAGAATTTTCCACAGTTTATTGTGATCCACACAGTCAAAGGCTTTGACGTAGTCAATAAAGCAGAAATAGATGTTTTTCTGGAACTCTCTTGCTTTTTCAATGATCTCGTGTATGCTTGGCAATTTGATCTCTGGTTCCTCTGCCTTTTCTAAATCTAGCTTGAACATCTGGAAGTTCATCGTTCACGTATTGTTGAAGCCTGGCTTGGAGAATTTTAAGCACTACTTTGCTAGCGTGTTAGAGGAGTGCAATTGTGTGGTAGTTTGAGCATGCTTTGGCATTGCCTTTCTTGGGGAATGGAATGAAAACTCACCTTATCCAGTCCTGTGGCCACTGCTGTGTTTTCCAAATTTGCTGTCATATTGAGTGCAGCACTTTCACAGCATCATCTTTTAGGATTTGAATTAGTTTAAATAATTCCATCACCTCCACTAGCTTTGTTGGTAGTGATGCTTCCTAAGGCTCACTTGACTTCACATTACAGGATGTCTGGGTCTAGGTGAGTGATCACACCATTGTGGTTATCTGGGTCATGAGATCTTGTTTGTTTAGTTCTTCTGTGTGTTCTTGACTCTTCTTAGTATCTTCTGCTTCTGTTAAGTCCATACCATTTCTGTCCTTTATTGTGCCCATCTTTGCATGAAGTGTTCCCTTGGTATCTCTAATTGAAGAGATCTCTAGTCTTTCCCATTCTATTGCTTTTCTCTATTTCTTTGCACTTATCACTGAGGAAGGCTTTCTTATCTCTCCTTGCTGTTCTTTGGAACTCTGCATTCAAATGGGTATATCTTTCCTTTCCTCCTTTGTTTTCACTTCTCTTCTTTTCATAGCTATTTGTAAGGCCTCCTCAGACAACCATTTTGCTTTTTTGCATTTCTTTTTCTTTGGGATGGTCCTGATCCCTGCCTCCTGTACAATGTCACGAACCTTTGTCCGTAGTTCATCAGGCACTCTGTATATCAGATCTAATCACTTGAATCTATTTCTCACTTCTACTGTATAATTGTAAGGGATTTGATTTAGGTCATACCTGAATGGTCTAGTGGTTTTCCCTACTTTCTTCAATTTAAGTCTGAATTTGGCAATAAGGAGTTCATGATCTGAGCCACAGTCAGCTCCTGGTCTTGTTTTGCTGACTGTATAAAGGTTCTCCACTTTTGGCTGCAAAGAATATAATCATTCTGATTTCAGTGTCGACCATCTGGTGATGTCCATGTGTAAAGTCTTCTCTTGTGTTGTGCTGCATTGACAGGTGGAGTCTTAACCACTGAACTATCAGGGAAGTCTTTTTCTCCTCCTAACAGTGCTAGGATCATTTCACCAACCCACTTTTCTCCACAAATCCATCAATTCAACAGTTATTTACCTTGCTCTGTGCCAGGTGTGGCAGATGCAGAAGCACAGCCCTCAGTCTCACTGTCTTGAACTACTGAGATGCCCAGTGAGTGACTCTTGGGCTTACTTACCTCCCCTGCTACCCTCCAGCCTTGCTTTTTCCATGCCATGAGTAAAGATGCTTTCCAAGGTAGAATGTGACTACCCTAAGCCTTTAGGATGAAGCTGACACTCTGAGCATGGATGAAGGTGCTCTTAGGTTGATGTCCCCTGCCAGCTCTCCAGGCTCTTCTCTGCTTTCTGACAGATCACAACCAGTAGTGCAAAGCCATTTGTGAGATGGCACATGCCTGGTACCTTTCCTCACTTTTGGCCCTTTGCTTTAAACCTTTCTTCTTACCAACAATGCCTTCTCCTACCTGGTGGATACTGATTCCACTTTTCAAGATTTAGTACAAGAGTATTTAAAAAGTCTTTCTTGAACACCATCCCTACCCTGTTCCCAGGCAAATGTGCCCCCACCTCTGCATCATGCCTCACTGCAGACTCCTCATGGAACATCTCCAGGGTCACAAGTCTCCCTGCCTTCCCACTCCAAGTCCTGGAAGCCAAGTTACCACTTTGCTCAATCCACTCTGGGTCTCCCATTCCTGGCCTAGCACTTAACTCATATGTTTCTGTTGAGTGGATTTCCTCCTGTGACACCTCATCAAAAGTGTAAAAGGCTGGTGATAAAGAAGAATGAAGGTGAAATCAGCTTAGTTACTTTGTGTGTTTCACTGTCTGCATTTGTTTCTAGTGCACTGACCAGCACAGAGAAGATGCTCACTAAGTCATCACTGATTAAAAGGAAGTGAAGAGGGACTGAGAACTCATGCCTCCTCATCCCCATCTCAGGGCTGCTCTTCCCACTGGAAGGCATATTCCAGCAGTGTCTTGGTGCTATTGGTGATAATCCCAGCCTTTAAACACAGTTGAGTCCTGGCACAGTTTCTTTTTTTATATAGGAACAGACTCATTGTTCTATATTGGCTGATGTTTGTCTGTTTTTCTGGCTTTGTGTGGGTGCAGGGAAAGAAATGTTCAAGTCAGCCTGCCTTTCTGGATCAGGGAGGGCAGATTTGGGGCTGAGAAGCAAGTGTACCTCGACTCCTCCTTTCTTCTGCACCCATGGCACGTGTGGCTCTTTTTTTCTGCTGAGCACAGATGAAGCACAGAATTCTTCTCTACAACACAGTGATATAGTCAATCACTCCAAATCAATTCCACATATAATGAAGTTGGTTTGACATCCTTGTCCAACAGCTTCCTAGCCCATCCTTTGCTTGGCAGGTTTTCCCACTGTATCCTTAGTCACCCCTCAGCAGGCTCAAGAGTCCCTTGGGATGATTAGGTTCCTGGAACAGCTATCCTTCTGGATGAAATAAGATACATCCTTCAGGAGGAAGTAAGATAGCTCTTACAGGGCCACAGTGCTCTGCATGTGTGGGGCACAGGAAGCCTGGCCTGGAATCACCTCGCTTCAGTGGCAGGTCTCTCCATCTGGGGTTTCAAGTGCTCTCCTGGCTATTAAAATTGCAAACCTGGGATAACATTAAAAATGTTAATGTGCTGTAAAACTTTCTATGTGCAAAATCTCACCTGAAAAGAAAAAGAGATGAGCCCATAATGGCTGGCTTTTCATCTTCTCGATGGATTTTATTAGAGCTGTAACAAGAGCAATTCCACTTAAAAGACTCTTGTCAGGGAACAGTTACAGTCGATTATAACTTGGAATAGGAAACGATCTCTACTCCATACAGATTTGGAATGGCCAGGGAAAAATGAGCATCAAGAAATACAGTTGTCTGGCGTTACACCCATGAAACATTTTGAGGGATATGGGAGTTGGGGGAGAAACTGCGGGTGGGTTAATTAAGGAAGTAGATCACATTGCTCTATTAGTCATTCACCAGCAGAGCACAAAATGGGCTCAAGAG
This sequence comes from Bos taurus, assembly GCF_002263795.3. Taxonomy (NCBI): domain Eukaryota; kingdom Metazoa; phylum Chordata; class Mammalia; order Artiodactyla; family Bovidae; genus Bos; species Bos taurus. Next base: position 3,214,799 of record NC_037329.1, on the reverse strand, counting down.
GAGCCCAGAAATACAATTTTTTATCACTCAAAAATTGCACCTAAGACTGGGACGAGCATCTGCCAGGCTTGTTATAAAAGCAAACCTGGCACCTCTAATTTTAAGTATCCAGGATAGCATACATATCTTGGAAATAGGAAGGGGGTTCTTAATACCAGGAAAATGAGTCCGGTATGAAGACCAAACCATCCTGTGGAAGTGTCTCAGTGGGAGAGAATGTATACTGTTCTCTTACTTTCTACTGCCTGACTGATACACATCACCTATGTTCCCTGTGACACACCACGGCCTCTCTTAAAGACAATCAACGTTCAGTGGCAGCAGCCCTGCATCCTGAAACTGGCCAATGGCTGTCTTCACTTCTCACCGGGTGTGCCAGGGACTGGAAGACTGATTTTGCCCCATATTTGCAGGGGAAATAACCAAAATCCCACTGAGTGGTAGTCTTCAGTGCAAGAGCCATTTGTGAAAGACAGATAACCTGATTGGTGTCTTTGGAGTAAGATTATCTCTCAGCAGAGTCTTGTCCTCTGAGTTCCCTTTCTCAGCTGCCTGTGGGAGGCTGGCCCCAGTTTCCAGGTCTACTGTTTTGGGAGACTGACACTAACATAATATCTGGGATGAAGTCTGGGCTTAATAGATATAATAGTACAATTGTAAAAAGTGTCTTTAAGTAAATCTTACATATTCTATGGTTTATATGACAGGGAAAAACTTCTGAGAGATGAGCCAGGTCACAGAATATTTCATTCACACCTTTTAAATAAATCAACTCAAATAGTGAAAACGAAGCTAAACTTACCACTATTAACTTAGCACAGAAAGGCTATGTACCTCAAGACATCAGACAAGGAAGGAAAGAGAAGATTTTGGCAGTGTCTTTCTCTGTATAACCAAAATTACCCTAGGAAGCATTGTTAGTGTTTTTCTTTTTAAGTATTCAACATAGGAAAATGTGTAATTAAACTATTATACATCTGTTAATGATGAAGCCATTAAAATTAATGTTCACAACTCTTTAATAATGTGAAAGTGCTTACTGTAATATACAAGTTGAAAAGAAAGGACTCAAAATTATATATGTGATATTATTCAAATTTTGGAAAACAAATGAAAACTGCATTAATAAAACCTTGAGAGAAAGTGGATTAAGACTATTTTATTTTTTAAAAATAAACTTTAAAAATGTTTAGAATAGATTTATAGAAAATTTGCTAAGATAGTACAGGGTTTTCTATATACTCCACACCAGTTATCCCCTATTGTTAATATCTTACATTATGGTGGTACACTTTTACAGGTGAGTCCATATGAATCTATGTTTAAACAGAGAATATGAGTCACAATCCTCTGTAACAGAGTTTTATTTTGCATGAAATCCTGAAATCTGATCCCCTGTACTCTGTCTTGTCTATTAATGAGTCTCATTATAGGATTAGTTGTGCATCACACAGACACACAGAGGCTGCATCCTGGTAGCTGAGGCTTTTTCTGAAGCTCAGGGATTATTTTGTGCTGGGGCCAATGAAATAAGTTGAGTCCCTACAGAGAAGTTTCACAGATTCACAAAGTTTGGAGTGGGATAAACTGGCAGAACTTCCTTCCCATACTTTGGCAAGGTTGCTTCTAGAGACTGGAAAGACTTAAGCTTGCCCTTTCAAGACAAAGGTACGAAGGAGCCATGGACTCATCTAATTATTCCAGCTGGTCTCCCCTGATTTTAGCCCACATTCAAGATGGTCATTAGAGGAGCTACTGCCTTTTCACCTACTTTGCTAGGAAATGGGATTTGGAGTCCTGACTTCATGGGTAGAAGCAGAAATAGGTGAGTTCAGAAATGCAAAGAAGCTGGATTCAGGGTTCCTTAAGTTTGACTGGGCTTGTGGCATAATATAATGTATTATGTTAGATCCAAAATTCAATTCATTGAAGAGAAAGAAAAAAAAAAACATTTGCCATTTATCTCCTGGTGCATTTATCAAAATGTTTGAGTACATACTGTGTGCCTGGAATTATGTAAGTGCTCAGTTGTGTCTGACTCTTTGCAACCCCATGGATTTGTGGTCCACCAGGCCCCACTGTCCATGAAATTCTCCAGGCAAGAATATTGGAGTGGGTTACCATTTCCTACTTCAGGAAATATTCCTGACCCAGAAGTCAAACCTGTATCTCTTGTGACTCCTACACTGGCAGGCAGATTCTTTACCAACTGTGCCATATAGGAAGTCCAGAGTTATAAGAGATGGCATTTAAAACTAAATTAACCATGATCTTCCCTCCTATAATGAACTACTTAAAAGGCCATATATATTTTTATATCATGCGAAATGCTTGGTTGGATGAATAACAAGCTGGAATCAAGATTACTGGGAGAAATATCAATGACCTGAGATATGCAGATGATATCACCCTAACGGCAAAAAGTGAAGAGGAACTAAAAGCCTCTTAATGAAGGTGGAAGAGGAGACTGAAAAAGTCAGCTTAAAGCTCAACAGTCAAAAAATGAAGATCATGACATCCTGTCCCATCACTTCACGGCAAATAGATTGGGGGGAAAATGGAAACAGTGACAGACTTTATTTTCCCAGGTTCCAAGACCACTGTGAATGGTGACTGCACCCATGAAATTAAAAGATGCTTGCTTCTTGGAAGAAAAGCAATGACAAGCCTAGACAACATAGTAAAAAGCAGAAACATCAATTTACTGACAAAGGTCTATATAGTCAAAGTTATGGTTTTTCCAGTAGCAATGTACAGATGTGAGAGTTGGACCATAAAGAAGACTGAGTGCCAAAGAATTGATGCTTTCCAACTATGGTGCTGAGGAAGACTCTTGAGAGTCCCTTGGCCAGCAAAGAGATCAAACTATTCAATCCTGGAAATCAACCCTGAATATTCATTGGAAGGACTGATACTGAAGCTCTAATACTTTGTCCACCTGATGTGAAGAGCTGATCCATTGAAAAAGACACTGATGCTGGGAAAGATTGAGGGAAGGTGAAGAAGGGGGTGACAGAGGATAAGATGGTAGGATGGTAACATCAACTCAATGGACATGAGTTTGAGCAAACTCTGGGTGACAGGGAAGGACAGGGAAGCCAGAGGTGCTACAGTCCATGGGGTTGCAAAGATTCAAACATGACTTAGCAACTGAACAACAACAACGTATTTTAATTTGGAGTATAATTTTAATATAGCATTATATTCATTTCATGAGTATAACATGCTGATTTCATATTTCCATATATTGTGAAATGATCACTGCGATAAGTCTGATTAACATCAATCATCATATAGAGTTAGAAAAAATTTTTCTTGTTGTGAGAACTTTTAAGATTGACTCTCTTAGCAACTTTCAAGTATGTTATGATTAATTATAGTCACCATTACATAGCCAAGACTCATTTATTTTATAACTTGAAATTCATACCTTTTGACTCCCTTCACCCATTTAAAACCTTCCCTCACTACCCCCACCACTCTGGCAACCATCAATCTGTTCTCTGTGTCTATGAGCTAGATTTTTTGCTTGTATATTTTCCTGTTTTGTTATTTTTAAGATTACACATATAAGTGATATCATATAGTATTTATCTTTCTTTGTCTAAATTATTGCACTTAACATAATTCCTTCAATGTCCATCCATTTGCTGAAAATGTCAATATTTCCTGTTTTTTAATGACTGAATAATAATATATGTTATAACATATACAGTAAACAGGTCTTATGTTTATTGAACTTTTCTATCTCTTTTAATCTCTAATTTATTTCTGTTACAATCTTTGTTTCCTTTCTTCTACCAATTTTGAGCTATATTTCTTCTCATTTTTCTTGTTCTCTGAAATGTAGGGTTAAGTTCTTTATTTGATATTTTCCTTCTTTATGGAAGTAACTTTTTTTTCTTTGTTTTTGTTTTTTTTTTAAACTGGAGGATAATGACTTTACAAAATTGTGTTGGTTTCTGCCATACATCAACATGAATCAGCTCCAGGTACATATATGTCCTCCCCCCGCCCCCCCCAAAAAAAACTCCTACCATCTACCCCCTCCATCCTACCCCTCTAGGTTGTCACAGAACATTGGATTGAGCTCCTGGTCTCACACAGCAAAATCCCACTTGCTATCTATTTTACATATGGTAATGTGTATGTTTCCATGCTATTCTCGCAATTCACCCAATCTCTTCTTCCTCCACTGCTGTGTCTGCATGTCTATTCTCTACATCTGCATCTCCATTGCTGCCCTGCAAATAGGTTCATCAGTATGCTCTTTTTAGATTCTATATGCATGCATTAATACACAATATTTTCTTTATCTTTCTGACTTGCTTCACTCTGTATAATAGGGTCTAGGTTCATCCACATCATTAGGACTGACTCAAACGCATTATCTTTTATAGCTTTTTAATATTCCATTGTATATATGTGTACCACATTTTCTGTATCCACTCATCTGTTGACGGATGTCTAGGTTGCTTTCATATCGTAGCTATTGTAAAAAGTGCTACAGTTAACACTGGAGTACATGTGTCTCTTTCAATTATGATTTTCTCAGGATATATGTCCTGTAGTGGGGTTGTAGGGTTATACTGTAGTTCTATTCCTAGTTTTTTAAGGAACCTAATACTGTGGCTATATCAATTTATATTCCCACCAACAGTGCAAGAGGGTTTCTTTTTATCCACATCCTCTCCAGCATTTATTGTTTGTAGATTTGTAAATGATGGCCATTCTGACTGGTGTGAGGTGATAACTCATTGCTTTGATTTGCATTTATTTAATAATGAGTGATGTTGCAGATCTATTCATGTGTTTGTTTGCTATCTGTCTGTCTTCCTTGAGAAATGGCAACTCACTCCAGTATTCTTGCCTGGAAAATCCCATGGACAGAGGAGCCTAGAGAGTAGAGACCATGGGGTCACAAGAGTCGGACATGACTTAGCAACTAAACTACCACTACCACCACCATGCTTTCTTTGGAGAAATGTATGTTTCTGTCCATTTTTTGATTGGGTTGTTTGTTTTTCTGGTATTGAGCTTCATGAGCTGCTTGTATATTTTAGACATTAATCCTTTGTCAATTGTTTCATTTGCAATTACTTTCTCTCATTTTGAGGGTTGTCTTTTAATCTTGTTTATTGTTTTCCTTAGATGTGCAAAAGCTTTTAAGTTGAACTAAGTCCCATCTGTTTACTTCTGATTTCATTTCCATTACTCTAGGAGGTGAGTCAAAGAGGGACTTGCTGTGATGTATGTCAAAGAGTGTACTGCCTATGTTTTCTTCTAAGAGTTTTATAGTTTCTGTCCTTATATTTAAATCTTTAATTCATTTTGAGTTTATTTTTGTGTATAGTGTTAGAATAGCTTCCCAGATAGTGCTAGTGCCAGCCTGACAATGCAGGAGATGTAAAAGATGCAAATTTGATCCTTGGGTCTGGAAGATCCCCTAAAATGGACATGGCCATGCACTGCAGTATCCTTTCCTGGAGAATTCCATGAACAGTGGAGCCTGGTGAGCTACAGTCCATATAGTCTCGAAGAGTTGAACATGACTGAAGTGACTTAACACACATACACATAGTGTTAGAAAGTTTTCTAGTTTCATTCTTTTATGTGAAGCTGTCAAGTTTTCCCAGCACTATTTACGGAAGAGGCTGCCTTTTCTCCATTGCATATTCTTGCCTCCTTTGTCAAAGATAAGGTGCCCATAGGTGTATGGGTTTATCTCTGGGCTTTCTATCTTGTTCCATTTTGTGTTTTTGTGCAAACACCATACTGTCTTAATGACTGTAGCTTTGTAGTATAGTCTGAAGTCTGGAAGGTTGATTCTTCCAGCTTCATTCTTCTTTCTCAAGATTTCATTTGCTATTTGGGGTCTTTTGTATTTCCAGAGGAGTGGTGATTTTTTTTTTTTCTAGTTTTGTGAAAAATACCATTGGTAGTTTGACAGGAATTGCATTGAATCTGTAGATTACTTTGGGTAATATAGTCATTTTAATCCATTTAAATTTAAGGCAGTTATTGATTTGTATGTTTGTATTGCCATTTTGAATTAAGAATAAACATATTCTTAGTTTTTTTAGTTAAGAAGATCTTTTTCCATTCCCTGACTTTCAGTCTGTTTATGTCCTTAGGTCTGAAGTGGATTTCTTATAGGCAGTATATACATGGGTCTTGTTTCTGTATCCATTCAGATAGTCTGTGTCTTTTGGTTGGGACATTTACTCCATTTAAATTTCCATTGGGTAGTATGATCATTTTAATCCATTTACATTTAAGGTAATTATTAGTACATATGTTCCTATTGCCATTTTCTTGATTGTTTACGGTTTGTTTTTGTGAGTCTTCTTCTTTTAAGTTTCTACTAGAGAAGTTTCTTTGGCATTTTTTGTAAGGCTGTTTTGATGGTGCTGAGTTCTCTTAGTTTTTTCTTTCTTTCTTTCTGTCTATAAAGTTTTTGGTTTCACTGTCAAATCTGAACGAAATCCTTGATGGGTAAGCAACCTTGGTTGTAGGTTTTTCTCTTTCATCACTTTAAGTATATCCTGCCACTCCCTTCTGGCTTGCAGAGATTCTGTTGAACAATCAGCTGTTAGCATTATGGGGATCTCTTTGTATGCTATTTTTTGCTTTGTCTTTGTGACTTTTAATATTTTTTTCTTTGTGTTTAATTTTTGTTACTTTGATTAATATGTGTCTTGGTGTATTTCTTTTTGGGTTTATCCTGTATAGGTACCTCTGGGTTTCCTGGGCTTTATTTCTCCTAGGTTTTTGTTAAATGTGTTAATTGTTTCTTGCATTTTCTCCATTCTACTTTCAATATTTTGGAACTTCTTTACTATCATTACTCTAAATTCTTTTTCAGATAGGTTCCCTATTTCCTCTTCATTTATTGGACCTTGTAAGTTTTTTACCTTTCTTCTTCATCTGTAACTATTTTTTTTTTTTTTTTTAATGGGTGGGACTGTGTTCCTTACTAGTTGTTTGGCCTAAAGTTTCCAGCAGTGGAGTTTACAGGCAATTGGGTAGAATCAGGTTTTGGTGTTGAGATATGGATCTCTGAAATACCTATCAGTTCAGACTCAGTATTCCTGCCTCATTGGCTCAGGCCTGATCTGTGGCCCATGAACCAGGATTCCACAAGCCATAGGATGCAGGGGAAAAGAAAGAAATAAAAGAATAGTAACAAAGAATAAAAGATAACACCTCCTGAAGGGTAAAACTCAATTCCAATAGCAAAGAGAGTGAAAGAAAAAAAGTACATACTTAAATAAAAAATAAGAAAAATAAAAATAATAGGGTCCAGAATAATAGCGAAGATTAAAAAATAATTGAGTATGTTTACAAAACTAACAGAAATAGTAGAAAAAATATGAATAAGTATGAAACAACCACTGAAGGGTAAAACTGAACTCTACTGGCAAATAGTGAAACAAACAAACAAATTAACTAAGAGAAAGGTAGAAAAAACCTTTGCTGTGAGGGCAGAGCTTATGTGTAGAAGAGCTTAAGTATTGGATTTAGACAAGGGTGGGGTTCTGATTGAGGATCCAAGCCTTCAGAAATGGCCCTGGATCCATACAGCCAAAGAGACTCTGCAGTGCCTCCAGCTTTGAGGTATAGAGGATAAGGCCCAGGTCCCCAGGAGGCTTCCTGAGGCCATGGGTTGGGGAACACCAGATGGATTCCCTTTTCCTCCATACCTGGAGGGACCTTCCCAGCTGGCCTTGCTCCATTTCCCCTCCTTCCTGCAACCACAGGACCTATGTGGGCAGAGGGTGCCCTCGGTGGTGTCCCTGAGGACAGAGGAGGCCCTGGAGAGCAGAGGTCTTGGCCTGGTGGGTGGAGGGTGCCCCGGGGGAGGGTGGCCATGGAGGATGGAGGTGGCCCCCAAAAGGCAAAGGGAACCAGAGGGTAAGAGGGGTGCTGGATGATGGTGAGCCCAGTCCAGAAGTCAGACAAGGCCCTTGGAGGAGTGAGGGGTCAGATTGAGGATGGGGATCCTGGAGAGAGGAGAAAACTGGACAGCCGAGGGGACCCTGGAGGGATGAGATGGCCCAGAAGGGAGGAGAGGGCCTTGGAGAGCAGAGGCAGGCCACAGAGGGCAGAGGGGAAACCCTGGGGACAGTCTGCCCAGTCCAGAGGGCAGATGGAGGTCCCTAGAGGGATAAGGTTCTCTAGAGGATGGGGACTCCAGAGGGAGGAGGATTCTGGAAGGTGGAGAATAGAGGCAGGTGAGGAGGGAGTTCCAGAAGGTGGACAGGCCAGGAGCATGGAGGTGGTTCTGAAGGTTGGAAGGCTCAACCTGGGGGTCTTAGGAGGCTCCCCAGGGCTGAATGGCTGAGAGAACACCAGGGTGTTCCCTATTCCTGCAACCCCTCAGGAGGCTCCTCCCTTGGTCTCATACTTAGAAAGCCAATGGGTGGTGGGTCCCTGAAGAGTGGAGGGCTCCCTGGAGGGCAGAGGGCAGGAGATTCAGCTAGAGAGGGCCCTGGAGGGCACAGAGGGATGCAGAGGGCAGAGGCCCCAGCCCTGGAGCCCTTGGAGTCTCCTGGGCCCAAGTGAAAGGGGAACCCCATGGACTTTCCCAGTGAATCCTCCAGTCCCCTCAGGGGTCCCTCCCACTCTCAACCAAGCAGGTATGCTGCTCCCAAGCAGGTATGGGAGCACCGAAACCATTCCCAGCCCCCAAACCACTCCCCTCCTGCAACAGCCCCTTTGTTGCTGGTCCTCCAGCCTAGTCCTTCCCCCACTCCCTCCTACCCAGTACCTGGTTTTCCCTAGGGCTCCTCTTGCCTGCCTGCTTGCCAGAGGTCTCCCAGTAACACCCACAGGTATTCTAGGCACGGGGAGACATGGACTCTGTTTCTTCCCTCACTGCCTTCTTGGCTCTGCCCCTGGAGTGAGAATTTTGAAGTAACATTTATTGCTATGAGCTCACTCTTAGAACTACTTTTGCTACATTCCATAAATTTGGTATGTTGTATTTCTATTTTCATTTATCTCAAGCTTTTTTTTTTTCTTTTCTGTTTTTTAAAAATTTATTCCCTTACCCATTGATTGTTTAGTAATGTGTTATTCTCCACATATTTCTTCATTTTCTAGTTTTCTTCTTGTAATTGATTCTAATTTCATATCATTATGATTAGGAAAAAACACTTTGATTAAATTTAGCAAAGTCCCACTTTCTTGTTATGATATATCCTAAAAGTGCCCTTCTGATATATTTGGAATCTATTCACATACATGCCCCAGATAACGAATGAAATTCATAAAGACCAAGGGAATTCTTCAACTAATACCAATGTTCCAAGCTGAGTACAATAACAACCATGACCAGGAAAACCAATCTAGCAGAATCATGCCTTATCTGTACTTTGTGACTCCAAAAGATAAATGTAGCTTTTCTTCAGCCTTGCTTTCTCTACTGGTCATAAGAAGTCTAAACAGACTTGAGGCTTAGAATGTAGGTCAGGCTTGATGCTCAAAAAGTGAACATTTAAGATAAATTCTCATGTGGTGCTGAGTCATGGATATATCAGAAAGCTATGACTCAGTGGTCTACCAGAAAAGCCTGCTGGAGAGATGAGGCTTCACTTAGGGAGTCTTGGTCTGCTTGAGGGAAGAGATATATGTAGAACTTGAGTATTTAAGGAGAATGTAGGAAGAAGTTTAAAAAATAAGATGAATAAGAAATAATAATTTCAGTTGACAAAAAGATCAAGGTGTTTTGCAGAGAAATGTTGAAGGCTAGGAAAGATTGGTACCCAGAGGAGAGTAGAATGTAACACACTCATCATGGTAACCATGGTAATCATACAGCAGCAGTCTTCACCCCTGAGGCCTGTGATGGCTCAGCCCATTGTTAGCACATCCCATGCATGCATTATCTTTTGAAATTGTGCATAGCTAATCTGTAGTGCAGGAATTATAAGCTTTGTCTCCAAGAAGGAACAGCACAGAGAAGTGAAATTTGGCTTGCCTAAAGTCAAAGTTGCCTGATTTATCTCAAAGCTCCAGCTTCTGAGCACTATACTCATCCATCCATCCATTATCAACTATTCACTTAATCACCTACCGTGTTACCCATTGATCCATCCATCCATCTACCCATCTACCCATCCATTTACATATCTATCCATCCATTCATCCATCCTTCCAACCAGCCATCCAGCCATCTATCCATCCATGTGGAAATTTGGTGGTACCACCTGATGAATGAGCATTGGGTGTTTCAGAGTCACTTCTGAGAGCCTCCTGACAGGTTGGCTAACGAAGTGAAGGCCAGAGGACAATGACATGGGCAAAATCTAAATAGGAGAAAAATATTTCTTGAGACTAAGTATGAACAGAGGGTACTAATGACTGAAGAATGGGTGAAGTTTTTTTATTCCCTTTTAATGAAATTAAAACTAGATTTTCACCTCACTTGACTAAATATTTTTCTCCAACACAAAGCAAGGAAATGAATAAGAAGAATAATTTTTTTCTCTCCCATTTCTAAGTTTCAGTGGTTTTCTGAGTGTCTTGGAATATCTCCATGTGAAGAGGGGTCTGGAAGGGTTGTTTTTACTATTTCCTTCTTTATTTGGGAGGGGGGATGTAGGGTGGGAGACAGTTTAGGACCTCTTGTAAGAGTGCAGTCTAGTGAATTAATAGTTTGTAGGAATCACAAAATGCTGTCATTTTTCAAATGGCTACATAAAATTGTTTTAGAATTTTAGTTTTAAAAATGTATCCTAGCATGACAAGTTTTTATTCTAAAAGATTTTTTTTATAGCCAACTGATAAACTATAGTAGTAGTACCCAATAAAACTGCATGCAGATCTTTACCTATAGTGGCATAAATGTTGTCACTGCAATAAAAGGGAGTAAGAGCATTGTCAGACCTGCCTTTTTACACATACCATGATGTCCTCAGTCTGTGAAAGGATACAGGACTGATTATATTCATGAAGTCTTAAGAGTTATACAAACACTGACAAATATACAGCTGTGTACAGAGTACCCCAAATGAAATATTTTCACTCTACAATTCAGCCCTGGCTGGTGACAGAGAGCTTGGGACGTGCCAAGCCTCTGCATTATTTATTACAGTTGTGCTGCTCTTATAAAAGTGTGAGCAATATTAGAAGGCATCTGAGTGGAAAAACTGATTATTTTGTCATTTCATGCCTTTGATGCATGGCATTCTTCATGTTGGTTATCTGAGACACTTCATGCTGTTAGCAAAGACCATATTTTTCACATTGACAAAACTCTGCTGAAGAGCCAGATAGTAATCGTATTAAACATTATGAAGCTGGATTCATTAAAAAGGGGGAAAGTGCTTCATGAGTACCCATAGCAGCCTCCCTCATGCGGGTGTTTAGTTTCTGTAAAGAATCACATTCCAATACAATAATAGATCAGGCAGATAAATGTGGGGATCCACACGAAGAACTGTGTAATGAACTGGAAAGGATGTGATGGGAAGAAGCAGCTGGCAGAGAATTCTACCATGGCAAGAATTTGATACTGAATCTTGTTCTTGGGGCTGGGAAAAATGAATATGTTCTGGTGTCTGCTGTACCAGTAGGTAGTTTTGCTTATTCAGCTTACACTAGATAGAACAGCTGAAGAAAGGCTTCAAACTGTAGATAAGAACAGTTATTAATAGGATAATACCCAGGAATGTTGATCCTGCACTAGCTGGAGGGAGGGCAGGCTTTTGAACAGAACATAGATAATTTGGATCCTGAGAACATCAAGCAGCAGGGGATCTATCTTCAGAGCATGAAGGCAGGTGTTAGGACAAATACTAAGAAGAGTAAGAGGAGAGTATGACCAAGTGCACTGGGAGCTGGCTTCTGGTGAGTGTGTGCTGTAGTATTCTTTAATTCCTCCCTTTCTCGGTAGTACATAACCTTCCTCACAGGTCTTCTGCTCCAGGGTAGCTGGAACATGCGTCTGAGCCCTAAGTAAGGATTTCACTGCTGCTACTGTGACTGCCATTCCTGCCCCTACTAGACTCTGTCACCTGGAGGGTGAGGACTGAGTCGTGACAGCCTGCTTCTCAGCAACTAGTTAGCAAAGTTTTCCTCACAGAGTATAGGCAAGGCAAGTCACTCAGTCATGTCTGACTCTTTGCGACACCATGGACTGTAGCCCACCAGGCTCCTCTATCCATGGGATTCTCCAGGCAAGAGTACTGGAGTGGGTTGCCATTTTCTTCTCCAGAATATAAGTGCTCCTCAATTGCCAGTTCACTAAATAATAAAATATTTACTGTTACAGAAGCTCAATTACTTTTTGTTTTATCCTAAGCTCCTTTAGGGTAAAGATATTCTTTCTTTTTTAACGTGGCCTTATTCCTTATATATTCACATAGTTGCATTGATAGGTATATGAACAAATACATTCACAATTTAACGAAGCCTAAACTGTTTTCCAATGCACATTAAACTTCTTAAAGGAGTTTAAAGCTTCTGTATCTCCTTTTGGCCTATTAACTAAAACAGTGCCCAGAATAGAAATTTAGTAAATATTGGCAGAGTGGAAGGAAGGCGGAAATGACAAATAATAAGTTAATCCTCTGTGTAAGAACCTTTTAACCTGGGCAATGAGTGCGAATCTTCTTTTAACACTTTGGGTAGGGATATGAAATAGAATCTGCTAGAGTCAAGAAGACTGTAGTAGAGTTTCTGAAATAAAAATGGGAAGAGTCTAGGATTAATTTTGGATGATTCCAACTTTGCATTGACCAGCCCCCCTGTCTCCACCTTGAAACCTCATACTCAATTGTAGCTCTAGAATTTGATGTTATTGATGATATATGTACCTCAAAGATAGTATATTTGGCTGAAGAGTTGCAGACACAGTGCACACAGAGCTGGTAGCCTTAGATAGTGCTACTGGCCTCATGACCTTGAGCAAACACCTTTAACCCTACGAGTCTCAGATCCTTCACATGAGAAATGAATGACAATTTTTTGCTTTGCATGACTACATATGTAAATCCGAAGTAACTGATATTCAGTCCCTCACAAGCAGTAGATAAGAAAAAGTTCATGAAATTTTTGTCTACAGTGAATAATTTATTCCTTTTATAATTTGCAGAAATAAACTGAATGCTTCATTGTTTCAAGAGTTCAAAACACACAGAAAATGTGAAGCTTATCTTTCATTACTACAAATTCCCAATACAATTCGGCACATAAGTTATCTAGATTGACATTAAATACCTACATATAATAAGTGCATGTATGTTTGTGTGTGTGTGTGTATTTTATATATAGGATCATTCTTACACATAGCTCATTGTCATTAAGTCGTGTTGATCTCTTTGGGATCCCATTAACTGCAGCACGCCAGGCTTACCTGTCCTTCACGATCTCCCAGAGTTTGCTCAAATTCATATCCATTGAGTTGGTGATGCGATCCAACCATTTCAACCTCTGTCACCCCCTTCTTCTGCCCTCAATGTTTCTTAGCATCAGGGTCTTTTCCAATGTCAGCTCGTCACATCAGCTGGCCAAGGTATTGGAGCTTCAGCTTCAGCATCAGTCCTTCCAATGAATATTCAGGGTTGAGTTCCTTTAGGATTGACTGATTTGGTCTCCTCGAAGTCCAAAGGACTCAAGAATCTTCTCCAGGACCACAATTTGAAAGCATCACTTCTTTGGCACTCAGCCTTCTTTATGATCCAACTTTCACACCTGTATATGACTACTGAAAAAAACATAGCTTTGACTATAAGGGCCTTTGTCAGCAATGTGATGTCTCTGCTTTGTAATATGATGTCTAGGTTTGTAATAGCTTTCCTTCAAAGGGACAAGAGTTTTTTAAAGAAAATCTGTCACTACTTCTATTTTGTCTCTATCTATTTGCCGTGAAGTGATGGGACTGGAGGCCATGATTTAAGTTTTCTGAATATTGAAGTTTAAACCAGCCTTTTCACTCTCCTCTTTCACCCTCATTAAGAGGCTCTTTATTTCCTCTTTGCTTTCTGCCATTGCAGTGGTATCATCTGCATATCTGAGGTTGTTGATGTTTCTTCCAGTAATCTTGATTCCAGCTTGTGATTCATCCAGCCTGACATTTCACATAATATACTCTGCATGTAAGTTACTTAAACAGGTTGATAATATACAGCCTCGAAGTCCTCCTTTCCAATTTAGAACCAGCCCACTTTTCCATGTCTATTTCTAACTTTTGTTTCCTGACTCACATACAGATTTCTCCGGAGGCAGGTAAAGTGGTCTGGTATTTCCATCTTTTTAAGAATTTTCCACAGTTTGGTATGATCCACAAGATCAAAGGCTTTAGAGGAGTCAATGAAGCAGATGCTTTTTCTGGAATTTCCTTGCTTTTTCTATGATCCAACGGATGTTAGCAATTTGGTCTTTGGTTTCTTCACCTTTTCTAAATCTAACTTGTACATCTGGGATTTCTCAGTTCACATACTTCTGTAGCCTAGCTTGAAGGATTTTGAGCATTACCTTGATAGCACGTGAAATGAGAGCAATTGTATGATAGTTTGAACATTTTTTGGCATTGTCTTTCTGTGGGATTGGAATGAAAGCTGACATTTTCCAGTCCTGTAGCCACTGCTGAGTTTTTCAAATTTGCTGACGTACTGAGTGCAGCACTTTCACTGCAGCATCTCTTAGAATTTGAAATAGCTCAGCTGGAATTCCATCACCTCCACTAGCTTTGTTTGTAGTAATGGTTCCTAAGGCACACTTGACTTCAAACTTCAGGCTGTCTGGCTCTAGGTGAGTGATCACACCATCATGGTTATCTGGGCCATTTAGGCCTTTTAAAAATAGTTCTGTGTATTCTTGACACCTCTTTTCAGTCTCTTCTGCTTCTGTTAGGACCTTGCCATTTCTGTCCATTATTGTGTCCATCATTGCATAAAACGTCCCCTTGGTTCCTCCAATTTTCTTGAAGAGATCTCTAATCTTTCTTATTTTATTGTTTTTCTCTATTTCTTTGCACTGTTCACTTAAGAAATCTTTCTTATCTCTCTTTGTTTTTCTCTGGAACTCTGAATTCAACTGGGAGTGTTTTTCGCCTTCTCCTTTGTGTTTTGCTTCTCTTCTTTTCTCTGTTTGTAGTGTTAGTCGCTCAGTTGTGTCCACCTCTTTAAGACCCTATGGACTGCAGCCCGCCAGGCACCTCTGCCCATGGGACTCTCCAGGCAAGAACACCAAAGCGGGCTGCCATCCCCTTCTCCAGGTTCTCTATTTGTAAGACCCCCTCAGACTTTGCCATTTTTTTTTTTCACACTGAATTGGGCCTTCATTGTTGTGTATGGACTTTCTCCAGTTTCAGTGTTTAGGGGCTGCTCTCTAGTTGCACTAAAAAGGCTTCTCATTGAGGTCATTCCTTAATTGCCGAGGATGGTGGAGCAGAAGACCGTTCACTCATCTCTATAAGAACACCAAAATCGTAACTAGCTATTGAACAAGCATGGGCAGGATGATGTTGGAACCTACCAGAGAAAGATACCCCACGTTCAAGGACAAAGGACAAGGGTAAGAGGGGCACAGTCATGTTAAATTCAAATCCTATACCCATCAAGTGGGTGACCCACAAACTGGAGAACAACAATACCAAAAAATTCTTGCCCTGTTGCAAAGGTTCTAGACCCCACATCAGAATTCCCAACCTGGGAATCCAGCAAAGGGACTAGGAATTCCCAAGGAATCTGACTTTTAAGGCCAGCAGGATTTGATTACAGGACTTCCACAGGACTGGGTGAAACAGAGATTTTTCGAGGGCACAAACAAAATCTCATTGGCACCAGGACCTAGGGGGTGAAACGGTTTCCTCAGAGGAGACTGAGTCAGACATGCCTGTTAATATTTGAGGGTCTCTGGAAAAGAAGTGGGTCAGCAGTGACATCCTTCAGGGACAGGGACACTGGCAGCAGCAGTCCTGGGAGGTGCACATTGACATAAATCCTCTTAGAGTTTGCTAATAACCATACCTTAGAGGGTGTAGATTCCAGGACTGGGGCTGCCTCAGGCCAAACAACTAACATGGAAGGAACATAGCCCCGCCATCAGTCAGTCAGTCAGTCAGTCAGTTCAGTTGCTCAGTTGTGTGCGACTCTTTACGACCTCATGGACTGCAGCACAGCAGGCTTCCCTGTCCATCACCAACTCCCAGAGCTTACTCAAACTCATGTCCACTGAGTCGGTGATGCCATCCAAACACCTCATCCTCTGTTGTCCCTTTCTTCTGCCTTCAATCTTTCCCAGAATCAGGGTCTTTTCCAAGGAGTCAGTTCTTTGCATCAGGTGGCCAAAGTATTGAAGTTTCAGCTTGAGCATTAGTCCTTCCAAAGAATATTCAGGACTGATTTCCTTTAGGATTGACTGGTTTGATCCCCTTGCAGGCCAAGGGACTCTCGAGAGTCTTCTCCAACACCACAGTTCAAAAGCATCAATTCTTTGACACTCAGCATCTTTATAGTCCAAATCTCATATCCATACATGACTACTGGAAAAACCATAATTTTGACTAGATGGACCTTTGTTGGCAAAGTAATGTCTCTCTTTTTAAGTAGACAATTGGATTAAAGATTTATTGAGCATTGCCCTGCCAACCTGAGCAAGCCCTAGTTTTCCCCACAGCCAATCCCTCCCATCAGGAAGCTTACACAAGCCTCTTATCCTCATCCATTAGTGGGTAGACAGAAGAAGCAAAAACCTTCACAATGAAAACCACAATCACATATAATTCTGCTTACAGTTTTCTTTTCAATCAGTCATTAGTTAAAGATAATCACTAAGATGATCAGTATAATGTTGCATAGTTTTCTTTAGCATGAAAGCATTTCTCCAGTGTTAGAGGGGACTTAGGTTACTTGTTGAATGCTGAAGTGAATGCCCTTGTCCATGCCACTCTGGGCCCCCATGAAAGCATTTCTCTCAAAGATATGATTGCATCCCTAGTTCACTGTGTCCCAAGTTCCTACTGTCACAAAGGCAATCTTTCTCCTTGGCTTTGCCTGTAGCTTCTCAGCAGTGTACACCTTTTAAAAATAGTTCTTTCTTCATAAACAGTGGGAGCCAGCTGACACATATTTTAGCACTGGCTGAACAATTTGCACACTTTTCCAGCTTTGGTTTCAATTATAATTATTAAAATAGACTCTATGTTTTAGAGTAATTTTAGGTTCATAGCAAAATTTAGTGGAAGGAGCAGTTTTCCCATTTACCTCCTATCCCCACACATATACAATCTGTTTATTATCAACATCCCTACCACAGTGGTGCATTGGTTACAACTGATGGTTCTATACTTGACACATCATTATCACCTGGAGTCCACAGGGTTCACTCTTGGTGTTGCGTGGTCTGCGGGTTTGGATAAATGTATAATGACAAGTATCCACTGTGGTTTCAATTGTTTTCTAAATGACACAGACTCAACGGGGAATGAAAAATGAATTGATCTCTTTCTCTTAGGAACACAGTAAAACCTTCCTGTTGACTCTGTTCCTGACTTTCTGCTTAAGCACAGCACTGCAAAGAAAGGTTTCAGGGAGATTTATTTGAAGGGCAGCCATGAAAGAATCTGGCTTATTAGGGGCCAGGTGGACTTGTGTGGGCATTGAGGGGCACTAAGCTGGATATTCTGTCCTGGAAAACTGTGCTGCCCTGGAAATCAAACATAACAGATCTGATCTTCAGTTTGTGCTTCCCATGTAGCTAGCTTCATACAAGGTACTTGGTGCATTATAAAAACAGGAAACAAGTATCTCAAAGCCAAGGAGCTAGGGATGTGTGTGTGTGTGCACATATGTGCATATGCATGTGTGTGCATGTGGATGTGTGTGTGGGTAGATATATGCATATATGTGTATGTATGTGAATGTATGTGTGTGTATGACTAGATATATATGTGTATTGGAGGAGTATATGTGTACCTGTGAGTCGGGGGGTATATTTGGAGATTGACACATCACCTAAAGGTCACTATTACAGGAGCAGGTGTCACCATAAAAATTACCAACATAAGGAGAAGTGTTGGGGCACCAGGGGTGAAGAAACTAAGCTGGGAGCACACTGCTTATAGGGGCTAGAAAGGCAGAACTGGGCACTCCTGTCAGAAGAACAATGAAATGGGTGGCCAGAGGCCTGGGCTCCATAGGGTGACTATCTCCTTAAGCCTCAGCCTTTCCTTGGAACAACAAAGTCAAGGTATTATCTAAGGGACAGAACTAGATGACAAACACAAGAATGCTTGTAAGCTATAAAGTACTACATAGCATCATTATTAGTCAAACAAATCATGAAGGAGAAGATTTGAGGTGGGTGCAGGGTGGGAAGAAGGGAGAAGCAAGGGTTTGGGGTAGAATCTGATTCTAGATATATTTGGCCCCAGGAATCTGGTCTGTGTGTCTGGTTTGGCTGGTCAGAAAGTACCAACCCTGGAGGTATAGGAATGAGTGAAGCCCAATAAAGGAAGTGATAGTGAAAAGAGAACATCAATACAGCAGTCTGTGTAGGGAGTGGTGGGAGGGGAGTGAGGACAAGCATTAAACCCAGTCTAGGGTGGAGGATAATGCTTTTGCATCCCTACTTCTTGCAGATATGAGAGCAGTACCAACCAGGCTGTCAGGCATTCATGAGAGTGAACGATTGCAAATTTGTCCTTGGAGGCTGTGGTTCACTCCGTTCTTATGAGCCTTCATGACAGAAGTGTCATGTTGTGAAACAAAAATCAAAAATTATTATTGCACTAATTCTTCAAAGAAGCAAACCTCCAAACTCTGAAAACAAAGATAAGTTGCTTGCTATGTCAATTTCCTTATTTTTATTTCCGATAAAATGGTTTAAAGGCATGCATAGTTCAACTGATGACATTCACTTTAAAAGAGAATAGATTAACTTAATTTAAATCTACACAATAAATGAGTTACATTTGCTATTATGAGTCATTTGCTATTTTTTTTTTTAATCTTACAGATAATTCATTTCTGAGAATCATCATTGGCTTCTAGTGACATTGATATAGCTGGTAAGATTACACATGCACACACATACCTTCCTAAGTTTTCAGTTGAAAGCTTACAGATCAGAGATCTGAAAGTGTACCAGGATCTTACAGTTTTATCTGTTTTCCCTCCAGGGCTTGGCAAGGCTTTTGATTGGTTTACTTCTGTGTGAGGCTCTGAAGGCTTTGAGCCCCCACTGATATGGCATCATTTATACTGTGTTTGAAATGACCACCGCTATATCTGTCCTGATGAGCTATTTCAAGGACACATGCTGTAAAAATGGATCTGGGACTGCTCTTCAAAGAGGATAATGAGTCTTCCTGATATAAATATGAACTGTGAATCCATTAAAAGAGAATAGTCAGTGAAAGCTTCCCAGAGTTGGTGAAATGGAAACTGTGATGTATTAATATTTCCATATCAATGAAACACCCTTGATTAAATAGTTTGCAGTAGAAGTCACAGCACATTGGCAGACTCTTCCTGTTCCTAAGGGCAAAGCTAGGAAAACAGTGAGAGCTTCAGGTGTGGAGACATCATGCTTTATGCAGAAACATGGACTTTGCCCTATTCCAAACCTTCCTGACCCATTCCTCTGACACCTTGGTAATCTACCATGCACACACAGTCATGTGTGTGATACACAACCGCCTACTTCCTTGGCTACCCTGTGGGTTGGCAGATCTTTGGAAGCTGAAGCTCTTCTCGACCATCTTTGGTTTCTTGGCACTTGCTGTAGAAACTGGAATATTGGAATTTCTGGGAAACGTTGGTTGCATGAATGGAAACTACAGAAAGTTGCACAGCTGCCAGGTGCGGGGCCACTGTTCATCACCTCAACGGCATGTTCTTGAATATCTACAGGGAGGGCCATCAGCCCTTTGCACATATGAAAAAACAGGTAAGAGTGTTGTGGTCTTCTCCAGGCTCTCACTGTGGGTATAAGATGGAGCTGGGCTGTGAATCTAATGTGCACCCACAATGTCTGGGGTTCTCTTGTGCAGGCTTTGAGCTCTTTAGGTTCTGAGGTGTCATGGAAAGAACTTGGATCCTTTAGTCACAAGACTGGTGTTTTGGTCAGGCCTCTGCTGCCAACCTGCCTTTGGACAGCATCACTGAGCTTCTGCTTCTCTCTGGGGGGCAGGTGTTGGGAGGGGAAGTGTCTGTGGCTCAGAGGCTTGTGAGATGAGAATGGGTGTGTGTTTTGGAAAGAATATAATGGAAATCACTGGTCCCCTGGCCCTAGCCCTCAAGCACATGAAGGGGTATGTAGAGCAGCATGAGGGGCTGGGGAAGGTCCCATCTCTGCTGCTATCTCTGCCTACTTGCTTTCCAGGCCCTAGGCTTTTAGAAATGAATTAATTTTTTAAATACTGAAATCTAAATGACTTTAGAAAAAAATTCTCTACCATGTGCACCCTGAACTTTTTTGTTGTTTGTTTGTGTTTTAAACAGATTTTACACATGTGACAAATGGATCTTCTAGTCAAAGCCAAGTCACCCATCTCTTTGCAATGTCCATGCAAAGAAAATTGAAGTAACAGACCACGTCCATTTCTTGGTTGACTTGTCTTTGCTCCTAGGCCCAAATTCTTCCTCACTATCTTCTCACACTTTGGCTTATAGTTACTTCAAATTAACCAGAACTTTGAACTTCAAATCATTCATACTCAGGAGGCCCCAGAGCTTTTAAATTCATCCTAAATTTTCTAGCAAGAGACAGAGGCCTCTCTGAGCAATGTGATACTACAAACAGCCAGGCCATCCTTGACCACTAAGAGTAGAGGTGATTAGAGCTTGAGATGGACATGAGAGGACAGCCAGAGGTCTGCTTAGAGGGACAGCTCCATAAGACATCAAAACCCACTGGCCCTGGACCTTCAGACTATTTCTAAGACACAAAAAGAAAGCCAATTTCATGACTTTTCCACTGGTTTTTTAAACCAGTCCCATTTCATTTCTGTCCTTACTTTCCAGGCAGCCGTGACTCAGAGATAGTGTACCTAATGCTTGACACTGTCTGAGTTTGAATTCTGGTCCCATCATTTATGAGCTGTGTCACCTTGGATCAACTACTTAGCTTCTCTGAGCCTCATTCTTTTATGTTTAATTGGGAAAAATTGAGGAATCTGCCTGATAAGTTTTCGGTAGACCAGTGTTCAAGTTCTGGTTAATTTGTTGCATGTCCTTAAGGAAGTTTTGGTGGCTCTCTGGTAATATCCTCAGAGTGAAAATGTTGGAATAGATATTTCTTCTCCTGTGCCCAGCTACACTGCAGGCTATTCAGTTCACAAAGTCAATTGCAAAGAACTTATTGTTGTACAAATTTAAATAAATAGATTACATGTGAGATGCATTTTCATTTACATCATCTCACATAATTATACAGACATCCCAGCTCTGGTTGCTGAGGACTTGCCTGAAGTGGACACTGTGCAGCTCATCAAATATGAAGTTTAGTCATCAAAGGATGAAACACATTCCCTTCAGTGCATTTTAATTTCACTCTGAAACCATCCTGAAAGAATAAACCCATTGACCAATGACCTCCCTATTTCCATCTTTCTTCACCTTTGAAATATAATCCAAAAGCAGATCTGAAATAGTTAAAGGTGAGATGGAGGGCCCCTGCCAGAGGCCAGTGGGGCCTGACCTAAAGGGACTTCGGTGGGAAGACTGAAGGTCTGAGGACATAGTTTCTGGTTTATTTGCCACTGTTCAATTCCATGTCTTCCATGTCTTTTAGGGCAGTTAGCGACTTTAGCCCAGTTCAATCTGATGGAAGCCTGCATAAAGATGCTATTGTTTCATCAACCAGTGAAGACAAGGATTCCCAGAGAGGTTGAGCCCTGGTCATTTTGGAGGGGCCGGGGTGGGGGTTAAGTGCAGTGAAGTGGCAGAGATATGTGTCCTGGCACACTTGTCCCCAGAGTCTGGCTCCTTCTGCTCTTTATTTCCTCTGCCCTCCACTTATGGTTGTGTTTTGTTTTTTTTTTTAATTTAAATTTATTTATTTTAATTGGAGGCTAATTACTTTATAATAGTAAGCCAGAAAGAAAAACACCAATACAGTATACTAATGCATATATATGGAATTTATGGTTGTTTTGCAACTCCCATACCACTGGGACTCTGACTTTGCATCCCTAAGTAGTCAAACTAAGCTCAGAGGTTTTGCTTCCTAGTTGGCCTACAACTCCAGGAAGACCCAAGGACAGATGGTGTCACTGAGATGAGTGTGCAATCCCTCAGGTGTTATCTTGGAATAGAATCATGCACGTGCATATGCCCAAGACGTGATATATGTGTTACACAGTACTCATTTAGAAAAATGTCCATTGTGCCCCTGGATAGCTCTTGAAAGTTTATAAAGCATTTTCCTATATGATTGACATTTAACCCCTACAATTCCTCCAGGACATAGGTATTGTAATCCCATGTACAGGCCAGAAGCAGTGCCAGACCCAAGTGCCCGACCCTTACCCAAGTCCTATGGCACAGGAGCAGAGGCCTGACTTGATTATGTGTTTTCTGACCAGATCCAGTGCCAGGGTTTCCTCCCACCAGGATTCCCCATATTCAGTGCCCTAAGTTCAGTTCAGTTCAGTTGCTCAGTCGTGTCCGAATCTTTGAGACCCCATGAATCACAGCATGCCAGGCCTCCCTGTCCATCACCATCTCCCGGAGTTCACTCAGACTCACGTCCATCGAGTCAGTGAAGCCATCCAGCCATCTCATTCTCTGTCGTCCCCTTCTCCTCCTGCCCCCAATCCCTCCCAGCATCAGAGTCTTTTCCAATGAGTCAACTCTTCGCATGAGGTGGCCAAAGTACTGGAGTTTCAGCTTTAGCCTCATTCTCTCCAAAGAAATCCCAGGGCTGATCTCCTTCAGAATGGACTGGTTGGATCTCCTTGCAGTCCAAGGGACTCTCAAGAGTCTTCTACAACACTACAGTTCAAAAGCATCAATTCTTTAGCACTTAGCCTTCTTCACAGTCCAACTCTCACATCCATACACCACCAATGGAAAAACCATAGCCTTGACTAGACGGACCTTTGTTGGCAAAGTAATGTCTCTGCTTTTCAATATGCTATCTAGGTTGGTCATAACTTTTCTTCCAAAGAGTAAGCGTCTTTTAATTTCATGGCTGCAATCACTACCTGCAGTGATTTTGGAGCCCAGAAAAATAAAGTCTGACACTGTTTCCACTGTTTCCCCATCTATTTCCCATGAAGTGATGGGACCAGATGCCATGATCTTCGTTTTCTGAATGTTGAGCTTTAAGCCAACTTTTTCACTCTCCTCTTTCACTTTTATCAAGAGGCTTTTTAGTTCCTCTTCACTTTCTGCCATAAGGGTGGTGTCATCTGCATATCTGAGGTTATTGATATTTCTCCTGGCAATCTTGATTCCAGCTTCTGCTTCTTCCAGCTCCTCATTCCTCATGATGTACTCTGCATATGAGTTAAATAAGCAGGGTGATAATATACAGCCTTGACGTACTTCTTTTCCTATTTGGAACCAGTCTGTTGTTCCATGTCCAGTTCTAACTGTTGCTTCCTGACCTGCATACAAATTTCTCAAGAGGCCAGTCAGGTGGTCTGGTATTCCCATCTCTTTCAGAATTTTCCACAGTTTATTGTGATCCACACATTCAAAGGCTTTGGCATAGTCAATTATACAGAAATAGTTGTTTTTCTGGAACTCTCTTGCATTTTCTATGATCCAGCAGATGTTGGCAATTTGGTCTGTGGTTCCTCTGCCTTTTCTAAAACCAGCTTGAACATTTGGAAGTTCACGGTTCACGTATTGCCAAAGCCTGGCTTGGAGAATTTTGAGCATTACTTTACTAGCGTGTGACATGAGTGCAATTGTGCAGTAGTTTGAGCATTCTTTGGCATTGCCTTTCTTTGGGATTGGAATAAAAACTGATCTTTTCCAGTCCTGTGGCCACTGCTGAGTTTTCCAAATTTGCTGGCATATTGAGTGCAGCACTTTCATAGCATCATCTTTCAGGATTTGAAATAGCTCAACTGGAATTCCATCACCTCCACTAGCTTTGTTCGTAGTGATGCTTTCTAAGGCCCACTTGACTTCACATTCCAGGATGTCTGGCTCTAGGTCAGTGATCACACCATCATGATTATCTAGGTCGTGAAGATCTTTTTTGTACAGTTCTTCTGTGTATTCTTGCCACCTCTTCTTAATATCTTCTGCTTCTGTTAGGCCCATACCATTTCTGTCCTTTATCGAGCCCATCTCTGCATGAAATGTTCCCTAGGTATCTCTAATTTTCTTAAAGATATCTCTAGTTTTTCCCATTCTGTTGTTTTCGTCTATTTGCACTGATTGCTGAGACCTAGGGGCAGAGTAAGTTCTCAAGACTTCACTTCTTCATGAAGAATTGAAGAACAATGCCTGGGCTGAGGGAGTGTCTCCTAACATAAGACTAACTTTAAATTAGAAATCAGAATATTGCTGGAGGCAAACATTGGCAGAGTTCTCTGCCCAGCTCTGTTGCCGCCTCAGATACACAGAGCCACAATATGGGGAGGGTCAGAGGGTATGAGGGCTCATGTTCAGGACCCTCAAACTCCAAATTTTTGCCATCTACTTAATGCTTCAGGTTCCCCATTTGCAGGGTGGGACGACAGTGTGAGTTGGTTGAGATATGGCTGGCATAAGGCCTGGGCCCAAGTAAGTTCTCAGTACACAGTCTTTATTGCTCCTGCCATTTTTGTTCCTGTCTTGTCCTGGACTCCCCCAAGGCCCCTCCTTTCCATCCTTGGTTTGCTTTGTTTGTTTTTCACTTTCTGGGGTTGCATTTTCTTTGTAAGCACACACTGTTCATCTATATTAGACATGAGTATCCTGTAATCACTGCAGCCATCCCGCCAGAATATCTATTAGAGACCTTCTGGGCAAGGTGATCTCCTAAGGGACCTAAGCAGCCCTTCTGATACCAGATTATCAAGCGAGATGTGGTGTGTCAGATGTCAGGGTGGCCCTGACAGGGTATTTCCCATGCCTCCCATAGGAGGTGGTGCTTTACACTCCCATGAGGGATCATCATGATACTGCCCATAATAGAGCTGGGAAGAATGCCCATTTGCTGCACCAGCCTAGTGTGGTTACTAAACACCACCAACAAGGGCCCAGGTATGTATTTCTCTTCTCCATCTTCTGATTTCTTGATGCTTTTGGTATCTGCTGGATTTGTGGATTTCCAGACTGCTTACTGATTGATGGATTTTCCTAGACTTCATAGATTATTTGTGATCCCAGGGCCAACTTTTCCAACTGTCCTCCAGACTTTTAACCTCCTTTGACAGAATGGCTGTGAGCACCAATTGGAAAACAACAATGAAATGAATTTCTTATAGCTCGGCATGGCTCAGCAGTAGAAAGATATTTTGTTTGTATGTTTTTAGCTTCTATCATTCTCTTTCTTTTTATGATGGTTAACTCTAAGCCTTATCACTAGTAAATAAAACCATGATGTTGGTAGTCAGTGACCTTACAATAATTTTTTATGTAAACATCCTAAGACTTATCCCTTTGTTTTTTTTTTGGTTTCCTTTTGAGTTGTAAAAAAGTTCCCCAATTAATCAGATCTAAGCTCTCTTGCTTCCATTATTAAGCAAAGTCTGTCACTTGAAGCTTTCTAGAACTGCATATCTATTGCCCCTCCATAGATGACCACCAACATCCTTGGATCTGTTTCCCTCTTCTCTTGAGATCCAGATGTCAGGCACTCATTTAACATCAGTCTGTTCAAACCAGATCCTCCTGGAGTCCCCACACCTGTGAAGAGTATCCCAGTGGTCCAATAAAGGTCATTTAGGCTCCTCCCACTATCCCTTTCCCCATGTACGGTAAATGATCAGTCCACTTTGTCTATTTATTTATTTTTTGGCCCTGCTGAGCATCTTGTGGGATCTTAGTTTCCCAGGGATTTAACCTTGGACCTGGGCAATAAAACCATGGAGTCTTAACCACTGGACTGCCAGAGAATTCCCCTACATTATTTTCTCACACCCTCTTTTCCATTCCCATCCCTGTTCCTTTAACCCAGTATTTTTACTTTACATTTAGATAATTGAAATAGCCAAATAGAGAATCTTGATTTCTACAAGCTCACCTGTAGTTTGCTGCTTTGCAATCGGTCTTTCCCAACCATCCCACAAATGCTTTGAGGATTATTTGCAAAATTCATTATTTTTTTTTCAACAAATAAGATCTTTTATTTGTCACCATGAAAAGTCTGCATTTTAAACAGATTCTTGGACTGGTGGCTTGTATCCATCCTCCCGTTCAACTTTCGCACCTGTCTCACCCACAGCAGCTTTTCCAGAACTACTACCTTTAATATGTCACTCCATGAGTTTTGCCAATTCCAACTTGGGCTTCTTCAGCACTTTTTCTTTTCTGATGAAGACATCATAGAGCGGATAAATAGATTGGCAAGCTTTTTCTATGTCTTTCCTAATGCTATATGGAATCAATTTATTGACCAACTCTTTCAAGTCATTTGTCTGCACCTTTCAGGTCATGATTTCCATCATCTTCTTGCAAATCTGGTGCACCTGCTGGTGCTGGGCATATGAAGTCATCTGAATCTGATTGCTGCACTTTTTTTTTTTTTTTATTAGAACCCACACAAAACAGATGAAGCAAGTAACCATTGGTAGTCTTGACATCAACATGAGCTTTAATCATGGTCTGCCATTTTTTGATCCATGCCATGGAAAGATCCATGCGATGGAAATTAATTAAGCATTTTTTGCCCTGAACATCCTCAGTAATTAGTTTGAGTTTTCTAAATGCAACGTCCTCATTGTGCAGATCAGCAAGACTCACTTCAAAAACATGCCCCAATAAATGCTGGAGAGGGTGTGGAGAAAAGGGAACCCTCTTACACTGTTGGTGGGAATGCAAACTAGTACAGCCACTATGGAGAACAGTGTGGAGATTCCTTAAAAATCTGGAAATAGAACTGCCTTATGATCCAGCAATCCCACTGCTGGGCATACACACTGAGGAAACCAGAAGGGAAAGAGACACGTGTACCCCAATGTTCATCGCAGCACTGTTTATAATAGCCAGGACACGGAAGCAACCTAGATGTCCATCAGCAGATGAATGGATAAGAAAGCAGTGGTACATATACACAATGGAGTATTACTTAGCCATTAAAAAGATTACATTTGAATCAGTTCTAATGAGGTGGATTAAACTGGAGCCTATTATACAGAGTGAAGTAAGCCAGAAAGAAAAACAGCAATACAGTATACTAACACATATATATGGAATTTAGAAAGATGGTAACAATAACCCTGTGTACAAGACAGCAAAAGAGACACTGATATATAGAACAGTCTTATGGACTCTGTGGGAGAGGGAGAGGGTGGGAAGATTTGGGAGAATGGCATTGAAACATGTATAATATCATGTATGAAATGAGTTGCCAGTCCAGGTTCGATGCACGATACTGGATGCTTGGGGCTGGTGCACTGGGACGACCCAGAGGGATGGTATGGGGAGGGAGGAGGGAGGAGGGTTCAGGATGGGGAACACATGTATACCTGTGGCGGATTCATTTCAATATTTGTCAAAACTAATACAATATTGTAAAGTTTAAAAATAAAATAAAATTAAAAAAACAAAAACAAAAACATAAACAAAAACATGCCCCTTGAGGTCATCAGATGCAATTTTGATTCCTTGAGATCTTGTGACCAATGTTTTACCAATATTCCTTATATTGAACATAGCTGGTGCTTTCACATCACACTAATCTTTTTTTAGAAAATGGGTCAGCCACTTTCTTCTTGGCTCCCCTTTTGCCTCCTTTCATAAGGTGCTTGTTCTTGCCAACCACCATGGTGCTGCTCAGAGAGCCAAAAAGGGCAAAATTCTTTTTCTTCTCATATTATTCCCTTGCCAAATTATTTTGTGGTTCTCATTGGTTTATTGGTTTAAATCCTAAGCCCTTACTGTGATATTTAAGACTGTCCACAGCCCTCTCCAAACCTGTCTCACAATGTTTTTCAAGGACTTCATCTCCTCCAAAAAATATTTCCATTCTACGTTTTCCTAACAGGTCCACAATTTTTCATCTTTGTAGCTTTCATTTACTCATCAAGTAATTAGTGGATCAATACTCAATGACAAGGCCTGGGATAGGTCTTGCTGATGATACAGCCTCTTTTCCCTAAAAAACACACCTACTCCCTCATGCTCTTTCTGTGATGGGAATGGCCTCCCTCTTTCTTGTGACACCCTTCTCTTGAAATCCTGCAGTGAGATGGGATATGCCTGACTTTATGAAAAACATTTTCCAAAATATATCAAGAAATTCAAAGACATTCTTGCCCTTTGAACTAGTGATCTCCACTTGTTTGGAATCTAAGGGTATAATCCAAACTGCAAAAAAATAGTTTGTGTAAAAAGATCCACTTTGCTACCTTATTCATCAGCTTTATTGATAGTATTGAAAATGGAGATAACATATATAATACAGGATGACATAAACAAAAATAATTTGATTATAAGAATAATAGAAGACTTTTAAACTCTACTTGATAAACTTTGAGGAATATATTACATTTCCTCAATTTCCAAGTACAGAAGCTTCTCATAATATGAGAAAATGCCCATGATGAATTATTTGAAAAAAATCATACTGAAAGAATGCATATGTATTTATGCATGTGTGTATGTATTTAATCTTTATAACTGTTTAACAAATTATTTTAAAATTATATATAGTAAAAAAGGACAATGAGTAAACAAATTACAATATTACCAGTGATTATCTCCAGAAATAGATTGTAGATAATTTCTTTTTAATTTCTTTTTTATGTCTTCCAAATTTTCAATGTAACAAGCATGTATTATTTTCACATGATTTATTTTTAACTGCACTTGTGACTTAGCCAATTCTGTGTGGGTGTTTTAGTGCCCAGATGTACTCCAACTTGGCCGCAGATCATTTTCAGGTCACCAAAATGCACATCCCTTTCTATGAACTCAAGTAACACTCATCACCTTTGTCATTAGTCAGGCATATCATATAACACAATATACTTTAATTGTTCGAGTAAGAACTTTTCTCCTCAATTAAATTGTGAGCAAACAGGAAGCATGGCTTAGGCATTGCTGTTCCCTCAACATTGAGCCAGTTGACTTGTGGAAAAAAAAATTCTGGGGGAATAATCTGTGTTAATAAGTATTAAGGCATTTTAGTATTAAAGGACCATATAAGTAGCAAGTTACTCTTTGATTTGAAAGAAGTAAGAAGGGAAGAATATGAGGACTGTCATTGTTTAAGTCCTTGCTGGGGCAAGCTTGTTAATGGCCATCTGATTTTATGACTATTTTATATTCTTTCAAACAGTTGTATGGGGTAGGTGCTTTTGCTCATTCAATAGATGAAAAGATGGAGGCCTTGGGGTGAAGGTCCCTAACCCAAGATCACACAGCTAGTGAGTATCAGTTCTAGCCATTGATCCAAACTTGACTGGCTTCAAAGCTCACTCTCCTTCCATTGATTTCTCACATGATAAAATTCAGTTGCCGCAGAGACTTCTGACATACTCTCCCATCCTCCTCCTTTCCTAGCCAGATATGTGGTTAAGGGAAGCCTAAAAGTCAGAATGAGAAAACAAGAGTCTAGCTTCCAGTTTCCAGGTGTATTAAGATCCCCTGCATAATTAATATTTCTGTGTGTATCACTGACCCTGTCCATGATGCCCACTATCTTGCTGTTCACACTGTGCACAGTGTTCGCTGAACCCAGGTTAGGAAAGGTGCAAGCTAAGAGGCTGGAAGAAGATGCAAAGAGCTGTACGAACTGCAGATATGTTTATTCTCTCCTGGCTCATGCTGGAGCCATACCACAATGCTCTCCTCTCAAGGCTGACCCAACGGACAAAGCCGTGATGCAGCAGTAATGCTGCTGCTTTCTCGGGGAAGCTCACATATGTGTACAGAACATGACAAAGCAAGTACTTTGTGACACTCATGTGCAGTGGTATAAGTGATCTCAGCTGTTACATAATCATTATGTACAAAATGTGGGGCAAGAGAGCCTGACCACACCATCTTGGCTAATTTGCTTTTTCTCTACACTGTGTAGTTGAAATCACTGTTGAAATTAATGAGAATTGAGTATTCAAAGATTGCCACATCACTTGCCTTTGGCAGACACTCAAAGCAGGCAGAGGAGTGGGAAAACTTTGTAATGAAGAACAAAGAAGGCTTCAGGTGTGCCTTGGCTGCTGAAAAAGAGGCTGCTGGCCCGGGGAAGCTGCAAGTGAGGCAGATAGGAGCAGGAGTCCATTGTGGTTGGTTGGTCATAGGTTGGAGGCAGGGGCAAAAATTAAGGAAGTTGTCAATTATGTCAAGATGCATGGAGGGCCAGGGGCAGAACTGCCTCATTCATTCTGACACTCTGGGAACCCACTCTGTTCCTAACTGTAAGAACACTAGCCCCCTTCTGCCCCTTCCTCCCACCTGCCCAGCCACACAGCCATTGCCTCCCTGGAACATGCACTTTAGGAAGTAAGAACACAGGCACAAGTCACCCCTAACAAGAAATCAACCCAAATTACTCAAGCAACATTTCACACCAAGGACAAAAAAAAAAAAAAAAAAAAAGAAGAGGGACCTCAGATATGCAGATGACACCACCCTTATGGCAGAAAGTGAAGAGGAACTAAAGAGCCTCTTGATGAAAGTGATAGAGGAGAGTGAAAAAGTTGGCTTAAAACTCAACATTCAGAAAACTAAGATCATGACATCCAGTCCCATCACTTCACGGCAAATAGATGGGGAAACAGTGGAAACAGTGGCATACTTTATTTTAGGGGGCTCCAAAATCACTGCAGATGGTGACTGTAGCCATAAAATTAAAAGACTCTTGCTCCTTGGATGGAAGGCTATGACCAACTTAGACAGCATATTAAAAAGCAGAGACATTACTTTGCCAGCAAAGGTCCATCTTGTCAAGGCTATGGTTTTTCCAGTAGTCATGTACGGATGTGAGAATTGGACTATAAAGAAAGCTGAGCACCAAAGAATTGATGCTTTTGAACTGTGGTGTTGGAGAAGACTCTTGAGAGTCCCTTGGACTGAAAGTAGATCCAATCAGTCCATCCTAAAGATCAGTCCTGAGGGTTCACTGGAAGGACTGATGTTTAAGCAGAAACTCCAATATTTTGGCCACCTGATGTGAAGTGCTGACTCATTGGAAGAGACCCTAATGCTGGGAAAGATTGAGGGCAGGAGGAGAAGGGGGCAACAGAGGATGAGATGGCTGGATAGGATCACTAACTCAATGGAGATGCGTTTGAGTAAACTCCAGGTGTTCGTGATGGACAGGGAGGCCTGGTGTGCTGTGGCCCATGGGGTTACAAAGAGTCGGACATGACTGAGTGACTGAACTCAACTGATTCTTTACTTTTTTGTGCTTCATTTTGAATAAATTTTATTGACCTGTGTTTGTCTTTACTTCTCCTATCTTCACCTGTGGTTAATTTCAATTAAATGTATGCAATGAATTCTTAGTCTCAAAACAGTATTTTCTTAGCTTTTAGAATATATATTTGAGCTTTAAAATTCAAATTATCTGTTGATATGCTTTTTTAAGCTATTTTCCATCTTTTGCTTTATTTTTACCTAAAATATTAGTTTAACATATTAAATTAGTCTTTGTCTTCTAATTTTAATAACTAAATCATCTCCAGATCTGCTTCTATTGACTATTTCAACTACTGATTTCTAATCATTTTGCCTGCATATTCACATATCTAGTATCCAGTGCCTTTTTATTGTGAACTGTTCATACGAGTGATACACTTCAGAAGTTTTGGATTACATACTCTTCCTTCAAATCATGTTAAATAGAACACATGTACACCTGTGGTGGATTCATGTCAGTGTATGCCAAAACCAATACAATATTGTAAGGTAATTAGCCTCCAATTAAAATAAATAAATTTATATTAAAAAATACATAGGAATAAATAAAAAAATTTTTTTTTTTCTGGATGGAAATTAAATCACCAGTAAATCACCTTGATTTTCTTGAGATCTGGCATTAAGGTTTGTTGAGGCAGGCATGTTTCAGCATTTATCTTGTGTCTAGAGGGTACATCTTGTTTTTATATTGTGGGCATTTCTTGACCCTCAATCAACAACTTGACTGCACCAGACTCAACATTACCCATCACTTTGTAGTCTCTAAAATATCATCACAATTCTCCATCCCCCAAGAAATCTCTGCTAGGCCTTCCAGACTAATACCATGCTTATGAACAGTCTATGTTGAGGTCAAGAACTCAGTGGGAATTTTTATATGAATGCTAGGAATCCTTTATTGTACTGTTCCCCTTATTCCCTGTCTTGCATATCACAGAGGAAGCTAAGATGAATGTGAAATTCTTCTTGTGTGTTTCCATTCTCCCAAAGATAATAGCCCTAATATAGTCATTGCTTTCAGTCTACAAGTTGTTGTCATATATTTTAACCAGCTTCTACTCAAAATAGGAAAATGTATATTTGATACCAGCAATTTCAACTTGGCTATAACTTAGAAACTATGTTTTGTGCTATACCTAGAATCACTATGAGCATACTCACACATGTGTTTCTGCTACACCTAGAATCGCTATGAGCATCCTCACACGTGTTTTGGTGACTACTTCTGTTGTTGTTCGGTCACCTAATCATGTTTGACTCTTTGCAATCCCATAAACTTGCACCACACAAGACTTCCCTGTCTTTCACTATTTCATGGAGTTTGCTTAAACTCATGTCCATTGAATCAGTGATGCAATCCAACCATCTCATCCTCTGTTGCCCCCTTCTCCTCCTGCCCTCAATCTTTCCCAGCATCAGAGTCTTTTCCAATGAGTTGGCTCTCCACATTAGATGGCCAAAGTATTGGAGCTTCAGCATCAGTCCTTCCAAAGAATATTCAGGGTTGATTTCCTTTAGGATTGACTGGTTTTATCTCCTTGTGATCCAAGAGACTCACAAGAGACTTCTCTAATGCCACAATTCAAAACCATTCATTATTCTGTGCTCAGCCTTCTTTATGGTCCAAATCTCACATAAGTACACTGTTACTGGAAAAACCATACCTTCGATTATATGGATCTTTGTTGGCAAAGTGATATCTCTGCTTTTTAATATATGGCTTAGGTTTGTCACAGCTTTTCTTAGAATATCTGCAAATAATATCTTTATTGCCATAAAGATGGATGCCTTCCCTGAGGTTGACCTACTCTCCCATATCTAAGGGTGAGGACTTTCTGGGTCATAGTGAGAGAGTCAGTTCCTAGGCAGATTGATAGGAAGTCTGGGGTCCCCAAGAAGGAGAGAGGGGTCTGGGGCTCTCAAAGATGAGACAGGAATCTGGAATTCTCAAGGAGGTGGAAAGGACAAACGTCATTTTATTTTCTCTACATTCCTTAGTCAAACTTTTTTTTTTTTTTTTTAAGACCAGAACTGATGATTACACAACAAACAATTCAGTTTAAACTTTGTACTAAGGATTATATAACAACAATGCATCCTGCATGAGGACAGTTTCTCCTTCTTGGAAACCTTCTGACTAATCCTGATACCTTAGAATGTATATTATGGGAGTGGGTCTGGTAAAATTTATCTATTGTTAAATTATAATCCTGTTATCTTAAAATGTAAATTTTGGGAGTGAGTCTGGTAAATTTTTTACAACCTTGAAACATATTTTGACTTATTGCAATAACTAATTTGAAAAAATATAAAATTCCTTTGCTTAGACTAGTGAGGGGAGCACTCTCTGTCCCCCTTCTGATGTCTATGTTAGAAGTTTCCTCTGCCCCCTTTTCACTTTAATAAAACTATGCTACCCAAAAGCTCTTGAGTGATCAAGCCTGGCCCCTGGTACTGAAGCTAAATCTTCTTTGGAGGTCACAAATCTGACATCATTCACCTTATCAATAGGATTTGTATTCAGTTCAGTTCAGTTCAGTCACTCAGTTGTGTCCAACTCTTTGGGACCCCATGGACCGCAGCACTCCAGGCCTCCCTGTCCATCACCAGTTCCTGAAGCTTGCTGAAACTCATGTCCATTGAGTTGGTGATGCCATTCAACTATCTCATCCTCTGTCGTCCCCTTCTCCTCCCATCTTTAATCTTTCCCAGGATCAGGGTCTTTTCCAATGAGTCAGTTCTTCACATCAGGTTGCCAAAGTATTGGAGTTTCAGCTTCAATATCAGTCCTTCCAATGAACATTCAGGACTGATCTCCTTTAGGATGGACTGGTTGGATCTCCTTGCAGTCCAAGGGACTCTCAAGAATCTTCTCCAACACCATGGGTCAAAAGCATCAATTCTTTGGTGCTCAGCTTTCTTTATAGTCCAACTCTCATATCCATACATGACTATTGGAAAAACCATAGCCTTGACGAGATGGACCTTTGCTGGCAAAGTAATGTCTCTGCTTTTTAATATGCTACCTAGGTTGGTCATAGCTTATCTTCCAAAGAGTAAGCATCTTTTAATTTAATGGCTGCAGTCACCATCTGCAGTGATTTTGGAGCCCCCCAAAATGAAGTCTGACATTGTTTCCCCATCTATTTGCCATGCAGTGATGGGACCAGATACTATGATCTTAGTTTTCTGAATGTTGAGCTTTAAACCAACTTTCTCACTCTCCTCTTTTACTTTCATCAAGAGGCTCTTTAGTTCTTTTTTGCTTTCTGCCATAAGAGTGGTGTCATCTGCATGTCTGAGGTTATTAATATTTCTTTCAGCAATCTTGATTTCAGCTTGTGCTTACTCCAACCCAGTGGTGCTCATGATGTACTCTGTATATAAGTTAAATAAGCAGGATGACAATATATAGCCTTGAGATACTCCTTTTCCTATTTGGAACCAGTCAGTTGTTCCATGTCCAGTTCTAACTGTTGCTTCTTGACCTGAATACAGATTTCTCAAGAGCAGGTCAAGTGGTCTGGTATTCCCATCTATTGAAGAATTTTCCATAGTTTATTGTGACCCACACAGTCAAAGGCTTTGGCATAGTCAATAAAGCAGCAATATATGTTTTTCTTGAACTCTCTTGCTTTTTCAGTGATCCAAAGGATGCTGGCAATTTGATCTCTAGTTTCTCTGCCTTTTCTAAATGCAGCTTGAATATCTGGAAGTTCACTCTTCACATACTGTTGAAGCCTGGCTTGGAGATGAGACTTTTGAGCATTACTTTGCTAGTGTGTGAAATGAGTGCAACTGTTTTGGTAGTTTGAACATTTTTTGACATTGTCTTTCTCTGGGATTGGAATGAAAACTGACCTTTTCCAGTCCTGTGGCCACAGCTGAGTTTTCCAAATTTGCTGGCATATTGAGTAGTATCATCTTTTAGGAATTTTAGGATCTTTTAGGATTTGTATATATTTATTTTTATCATTAGGAAAAACCTAGGTGGAAGCACTGACAGATTTCCTCTTCATGGGCTCTAAAATCACTGAGGATGGTGACTGCAAACATGAAATTAGAAGGTGATTGCTTCTTGGCAGGAAAGTTATGACAAACCTAAGAAGTGTATTAAAAACCAGAGTCATCACTTTGCCTACAAAGCTCCATATAGTCAAACCTACAAATTTTCCAGTAGTCATGTATGGATGTGGGAGTTGGACCATAAAGAAGGCTGAGCATTTAAGAACTTATGCTTTTGAACTGTGGTGCTGGAGAAGACTCTTGAGAGTCACTTAGACTGCAAGGAGATAAAACCAGTCAATCGGAAAGGAAATCAACCTTGAATACTCATTGAAAGGACTGATGTTGAAGCTGAAACTCCAATACTTTGGCCACCTGATGCGAAGAACTCACTCATTGTAAAAGACACTGATGTAGGGAAAGATTAAGGGCAGGAGGAATAGGAGATGACAGAGGATGAGATGGTTGGGTGGTATCAACAATTCAATGGACATTAACTTGGGCAAACTCCAGGGGATGGTGAGGAACAGAGAAGCCTGATGTGCTACAGTTTATGGGGTTGCAAACAATCAGACACAACTGTGGGTTCAATCCTTGGGTCAAGTACATCCCCAGGAGAAGAGAATGGCAACCCACTCCAGTATTCTTGCTTGGAAGATCCCATGGTCAGAGGAACCTGCGGGCCTATGGTCCATAGGGTCACAAAGAGTCAGACATCGCTGAAGCAACTTTGAACAACAAAAAAATCATTAATAGGTATGGCTGTACAGTTTTTCAAAGTAGTTGTTCTACATATATTCACCAGCAAAGAAAATTCCAGTTCTAATATCTTTGATATTCTTTAATATAGCCATTTTATGAAACATTCTGCCAGTTTTTCTTGAGTGTGTGCCAGTATCTCATTGTGGTCTTTTCAAATGGGTGAATTGGACACTCACATGGGAAATAACAGACATTGACCTACCTTTACATCAAGAACAAAAACAGATTCCTGATGGGTCACATACCTGTTTATGAAAGGTAAATATGCAAAGTTTCTTTAAGGAAATAAAGAATATTTGAGTAGACAACAAAGGAAAAGACTGATAAATTTGACATCAAAATTAAGAACTTCTGTTTGCTGCAACAACATTAAGAAAGGCCAAAAGCAAATCACATCTAGATAAGACTCTTTGTTACCCCGTGGGCTGTAGCCCACCAGGTTCCTATGTCCATGGAGTAGGCTCTTTACATCAGGTGGCCAAAGTACTGGTGCTTCAGCTTCACCATCAATCCTGTCAATGAGTATTCAGGATTAATTTAAGATTTACTGGTTTGATCTCCTTACGGTCCAAGTGACCCTCAAGAATCTTCTCCAATACCACAGTTCAAATACATTAACTCTTTGGTGCTCAGCTTTCTTTATTGTCCACTTCCACATACATACATGACTACTGAAAAAGGCATAGTTTTGATTATATGGACCTTTGTTGGCAAAGTAATGTTTCTGCTTTTTTAATATGCTGCCTAGGTTTGTCATAGCTTTTCTTTCAAGGAGCAAGTGTCTTTTAATTTCATAGCTGCAGTCATCATCTGTAGTGATTCTGGAGCCCAAGAAAATGAAGTCTGTCACTGTTTCCATTGTTTCCCCATCTATTTGCATGAAGTGATGGGACTGGATTCCATGATCTTTGTTTTTGAATGTTGAGTTTTAAGCCAGATCTTTCACCCTCTTCTTCACTTTCATCAGGAAGCTCTTCAGTTCCTCTTCACTTTCTACCATAAGGGTGGTGTCATCTACATATGTGAGGTTGTTGATATTTTATTGATAATTCTCCCAGCAATCTTGATTCCAGTTTGTGCTTCATCCAGCTTGGCATTTCACATGATGTTCAGTTCCATTCAGTTAAGTTGCTCAGTTATGTCTGACTCTTTGTGACCTCGTGGACTGCAGCATGCCAGGCTTCCCTGTCCACCACATGCTGTACTCTGCATCTAAGTTAAATAAGCAGGGTGACAATATACAACCTTGATGTATTATTTTCCCAATTTTGAACCAGTCTGTTATTCCATGAATGGTTCTAACTGTTGCTTCATGACCTGAGTTCAGGTTTCTTGGGAGGCAGGTAAGAAAAGTAAGTTATTAAAAGTCTATGAATCAATAGATGTGAAAATAAATAAAGATGATTTATTACTCCATTTATTCAAATTTTTTTCCTCTCTATTTTTTTCTTTGCAGAGATGTCACACATCTTTGATCAAATTTATTTCTAGGAATTTGAGTTCTATGTTTTTATAAATTATATCATATTTTAAAATATTTTAACATTGCTTTTCATTAAAATAACAAATTGGGATAATGTAATGTTACATATTGACATTGTATCCAGCATCTTTTTACAATAATCAGCTGTTAGCCAAAGAATAATACATAAGAAATCAACTAAGAGTTCAGTGATAATGGATAAACTGATGAAGACCTGAATGAGAATGCGTGATTGAGAATTAGCTGGGGCTCCTCTGCCTCTGAATGAGAATCTTGGATTTGTTTGGGACAGCTCTGCTCCATGTGTCTCGTTCCCACACACAGGACAGATGGACAGACATACCCAATATGTGTTCTCTGCTGGGAGGAGGTGACATCCTTGCAGATGGCTCAATCATAAAACTCCCAAAGCCTAAGCACATCATTCATTTCTGCCCATGTTCCCCTTGCTGAAGCAAGTCCTATGGCCATGTTCAGTATCAGTGAGGTAAAGAGGTTTGCTTCTTCCCAGGAGTTGAGCAAAGTAGCAAATACTTGCTGGTGTTGTTGTTGTTGTTCAGTCGATAAGTCATGTCTGACTCTTTGTAACCCCACAGACTGTCCTTCACTATCTACTGGAGTTTGCTTAAATTCATGTCCATTGAGTCAGTGATGCCATCCAACCATCTTATCCTCTGCTGTCCCCTTTTCTCCTTTGGCCTTCAATCTTTCCCAGGATCATAGTCTTTCCCAAGGAGTCAGCTCTTTGCACCAGGTGACCAAAGTATTGGAGCTTCAGCTTCAGAATCAGTCCTTCCAATGAATATTCAGGATTGATTTCCTTTAGGATTAACTGATTTGATCTCCTTGCGGTACAAGGGATTCTCAAGAGTCTTCTCCAGCACCACAATTTGAAAGCATCAATTCTTCTATGTTCAGCCTTCTTTATGGTCCAACTCTCACATAAGTACATTGTTACTGGAAAAACCATAGCTTTGACTATATGGATTTGCTGACAAAGTGATGTCTCTGCTTTTAAATAAATTTTCTAGGTTTGTCATAGCTTTTCTTCCAAGAAACATGCATCATTAAATTAAATGGCTGCAGTCACCATCCACCAGATTTTGGAGCCCAAGAAAATCAAAACTGTCATGTTTCCACTTTTTCCCCATCTTTTTTCCATGAAGTGATGGGACCGGATGCCATGATCTTAGTTTTTGGGATGTTGAATTTTAAGTCAATTTTTTTTCACTCTCCTCTTTCACCCTCATCAAGATGCTGTTTAGTTCCTCTTCACTTTCTGCCATCAGAGTGGTATCATCTGCATATCAGGTTGTTGGTATTTCTCTCAGCAATCTTGATTTCAGCCTATGATTAACTCAGCCCAGCATTTGACATGCTGTTCTCTGCATAGAAGTTAAATAAGAAGAATGACAATATGTAGCCTTGTTGTACTCCTTTCCCAATTTGGAACCAGTCTGTTATTCCATGCCTTATTCTAACTATTGCTTCTTGATCCACACACCACTTTCTCAGGAGGCAAGTAAGGTGGTCTGAAACTCCCATCTCTTTAAGAATTTTCTACACTTTGTTGTGACCCACACAGCCAAAAGCTTTAGCCTAGTCAATGAGGAAGCAACAGAAATTTTTCCATGATCCAGTGAATGTTGGCAGTTTGATCTCTCATTCCTACATATGGCTAATTTATATAGGTGCTAAATTTGCTTATTCATTCAAGTAATCCTTATGTATATCCTTTTGGGTTATCTGTATGAATAACTGCCTTAACCTCAAATACTAATATTTTAATTTTTCCTCTCAAATAAATATAACTTTCATTCTTCTTCTCTTATACTATATAGAACACAATTAAATAAAAGTGGACACCTTTGTTTTATGCCTTAATCAAGGACTAATCTTTCCATATTTTACACACAATTGTGATTTTTGTTTTATGCTTGTTCAGTTCAGTTCAGTCACTCAGTTGTGTCCGACTCTTTGCAAACCCATAGTCTGCAACATGCCAAGGCTTCCCTGTCCATCACCAACTTCAGGAGCTTGCTCAAACTCATGTCCATTGAATCAGAGATGCCATCCAACCATCTTATCTTCTGTTGTCCCCTTCTCCACGTGCTTTCAACATTTTCTTGCATCAGGGTCTTTTCCAATGAGACAGCTATTTGCAACAAGAGCTGAAGTTGCCAAAGTATTGGAGTTTCAGCTTCAGCATCAGTCCTTTCAATGAATATTCAGGACTGATTTCCTTTCAGGTTGACTGGTTTAATTTTCTTGCAGTCCAAGGGACTCTCAAGAATCTTCTCCAACACCACAGTTCAAAAGTATCAATTCTTTGGCACTCATATTATTTTTGTAGTCCAACTCTCATATCCATACATGAGTACTGAAAAAACCATAGCTTTGACTGCATGGACTTTTGTTGGCAAAGTAATGTCTCTGCTTTTTAATATGGTGTCTAGGTTGATCATAACTTTTCTTCCAAGGAGCAAACATTTTTTAATTTCATGGCTGTGACTTGGGAGCCCAAGAAAATAAAGTTCTCTCACTGTTACTGCTCTATATCTATTTGCCATGAAGTGATGGGACTTCATTTTTGGAATGTTGAGCCTTAAGCCAAATTTTTCACTCTCCTCTTTCACTTTCATCAAGAGGCTCTTTAGTTCCTTTTCACTTTCTGCCATAAGGGTGGTGTCATCTGCATATCTGAGGTTACTGATATTTCTCCTGGCACTCTTGTTTCCAGCTTGTGCTTCATCCAGCCTGGCATTTTGCATGATGTATTATGCATATAAGTTAAATAAGCACGGTGATAATATACACCCTTGACATACTCCTTTCACAATTTGGAAACAGTCCGTTGTTCCATGTTCAGTTCTAACATTTGCTTCTTGACCTGCATACAGATTTCTCAAGAGGCAAGTCAAGTGGTCTGCTATTCCCATCTCTTTCAGAATTTTCCAGTTTACTGTGATCCACACAGTCAAAGGTTTTGGTGTAGTCAATAAAACAGAAGTAGAGGTTTTTCTGGAACTCTTCTGCTTTTTTCGTGATCCAATGGATGTTGACAATTTGATCTCTATTTCCTCTACCTTTTCTAAATCCAGCTTGTACATTTGGAAGTTCTCAGTTCATGTATTGTAGAAGCCTGGCTTGGAGAATTTTGAGCACTACTTTGCTAGTGTGTGAGATGAGTGCAACTGTATGATAGTTTGAACAATCTTTGGCATTGCCTTTCTTTGGGATTGGAATGAAAACTGACCTTTTCCAGTCCTGTGGCCACTGCTGAGTTTTCCAAATTTGCTTGCATATTGAATGCAGCACTTTCACAGCATCATCTTTTAGGGTTTGAAATGACTCAACTGGAATTCTATTACTTCCCCTAGCTTTGTTCATAGTGATAGTTCCTAAGGTCCCCTTGACTTCACATTCCAGGACGTTTGGCTCTAGGTGAGTGATCACACCATTGTGATTATCTGGGTCATGAAGATCTTTTTTGGATAGTTCTTCTGTGTATTGTTTCCATTTCTTCTGAATATCTTCTGCTTCTGTTAGTTCCATACCATTTCTGACCTTTATTGTGCCCATCTTTGCATGAAACGTTCAGGTGTTGAATTTTATGAAACAGTTTTTTTTTTTTTTTTTGTAGCCATTTGTATAATCATATGCTTTTCTCCTTTTTTAATAATTGTGAATAGTTGCAGTGATCATTTTCTTAATATTAACATGGGCATATTTCTAAATCAATCCAATTATGGGCTATTGTTATTCAGTTACTCAGTTATAGCTGACTCTTTGCAATTAATGGACTGCTGTGTCAGGCTTCCCTGTAGCTCACCATCTCCTGGAGCTTGCTCAGACTTTGGTGATGCTATCCAACCATCTCATCCTCTGTCCTCCCTTTCTCCTCCTGCCTTCTATCTTTCCCAGTATCAGGGTTTTTTTCCAGTCAGTCAGCTCTTTGCATCATGTGGCCAAAGTATTGGAGCTTCAGCTTCAGCATCAGTCCTTCCAATGAATGTTCAGGACCAATTTCCTTTATGACTGAATTGATCTCCTTGCAATCCAAGGGACTGTCAAGAATCTTCTACAGCATTACAGTTCAAAAGCATCAGTTCTTTGGTTCTCAGCCTTCTTTATGGTCCAACTCTCACATCCATACTTGACTACTGGAAAAACCATAGCTTTGACTATACAGACCTTTGTTGGCAAAGTAATAATGTCTCTGCTTTTAAATATACTGTCTTGTTTTGTCAAAGTTTTTCTTCCAATGAGCAAGCTTCTTTGAATTTAACGGCTGCTGTGATTTTGGAGCCCAAGAAAATAAACACTGTCACTCTTTCTGCTAGGAGGAGGTGGAAAATTCTGCACTGTCATTGTTACCCAATCTATTTGCCATGAGGTGATGGGACCAAAAGCTTTGATCTTCATTTTTTTAATGTTGTGCTATACATTTATTATACATATAAACTATGGGCTATATATGTACATATATATTATATATATATATATATATACATATATATATATATATATATATATATCAATTCAGTTCAGTTCAGTTGCTCAGTTGTGTCCAACTCTTTGCAACCCCATAAACTGCAGCACGCCAGGCTTCCCTGTCCATCACCATCTCCCGGAGTTCACTCAAACTCATGTCCATCAAGTCGGTGATGCCATCCAGCCACCTCATCCTCTGTCGTCCCCTTCTCCTCCTGCCCCTTATCCCTCCCAGCATCAGAGTCTTTTCCAGTAAGTCAACTCTTTGCATGAGGTGGCCAAAGTACTGGAAGTTCAGCTTCAGCATCATTCCTTCCAAAGAAATCCCAGGGCTGATCTCCTTCAGAATGGACTGGTTGGATCTCCTTGCAGTCCAAGGGACTCTCAAGAGTCTTCTCCAACACCACAGTTCAAAAGCATCAATTCTTTGGTGCTCAGGCTTCTTCACAGTCCAATTCTCACATCCATACATGACCACAGGAATAACCATAGCTTTGACTAGACGGACCTTTATTGGCAAAGTAATGTCTCTGCTTTTGAATATGCTGTCTAGGTTGGTCATAACTTTCCTTCCAAGGAGTAAGCATCTTTTAATTTCATGGCTGGAATCCCCATCTGCAGTGATTTTGGAGCCCAAGAAAATAAGGTCTGACACTGTTTCCACTGTTTCCCCATCTATTTCCCATGAAGTGATGGGACCAGATGCCATGATCTTTTATATATATATATATATATATATATATATATATATATATATATATATATATATATTCTTATGGGTTTTATGTATATAATATATATTCAGTTTGCATGTATTTTTAAAAGATTTTTTCATCAATATTCATGAGGGAGTTTAATGGGAGTTCATATGCAATTGTTTTTTTTTTATATCTTTTTCAAATTTTATTGTCCAGGTTGATGGTTCGATAAATGAAGTTGCAAGTGATTTTTCTTTTTCTATTTTCTGGTAGACTTTGTGTAAAGCTAATTTTTTTCCCCTTAATTATTTGGGAGAACTCACCATTCAGTAATGTGGGACTTAATTTTCTTTTTTGAACAAGTTTCTTAAATTATGGATTAAATTTGTTTAATGCATATGGATTTATTTATATACTTTATTTCTTCTTGGTAACCACTGATAAAACATTTATTGATTAATGTCTGTTTAATCTGAGTTTTCAAAATTTCTCATATAAATTTTCATACCTTTTAATAGTTTTTTTTTATGTCTACAGAATATGTAGTTATGTTCCCATTAATTTTCTGATTTTGTCACCATATCTTCTCTTTCCCTCTCCCTCTCACTGTCTTTTTCTATCTCTCTGTCTCTCTCTCTAAAGATTTATCATGTTTTTTAAAAATCATCTTTGCTTTACTATCTTATATTTTTTCCTTTCCATATTTTTTTTCTTTCATGTTTATTTTTCCTTCTACTTTTCTTTTGCTATTATACTATCCTTTGAGATAACTGAGGTGACTACTTAGACCAGGCTTGGTAGATCCCTGATATCATGGCTATGGGGATAGCCCTGAACCCCAATTTGTGACTCTTTGTCCCAGTAAGACTGCTGAAAGGACCAAGCATGATGCTTTCTGCTTAGTCTTTATGTCTCAGGCTGAAAATTGTCAAATGTTCTAGGGTAAAATGCCACTGCAAATTTAAAGGCCCTGAAGTGTTTTCCTTCTTCAAACGTGGTGATCATTTGATCATTCAAACCCTGGTGTCTTGGTGGCTTTGAATCTATTGTTGATCCCTCTCTAATAAATTTTTATTTTATTTGTGGTATTTTTCACTTTCAGAATTTCCATTTGGCTTTCTTTAATAATTTCTTTTTATTAACATTTCATGCTTCAGTTCAGTTCAGTCACTCACTCATGTCCGACTCTTTGCGACCCCATGAATTGCAGCACTTGATCTTCATTTTTTTAATGTTGTGCTATAAACTTATACACATAAACTATGGGCTATATATATATATACATATATATATATATATGTGTGTGTGTGTATATATATATATATATATATATATATATATATATATATATATTCAGTTCAGTTCAGTCACTCAGTTGTGTCCAACTCTTTGCAATCCCATGAATCGCAGCACACCAGGCCTCCCTGTCCATCACCAACTCC
Source organism: Bos taurus (assembly GCF_002263795.3). Taxonomy (NCBI): domain Eukaryota; kingdom Metazoa; phylum Chordata; class Mammalia; order Artiodactyla; family Bovidae; genus Bos; species Bos taurus. The sequence goes on along the minus strand of NC_037329.1, from coordinate 3,170,434 downwards.
CAGAGTTCACCCAAACTCATGTCCATTGAGTCGGTGATGCCATCCATCCATCTCATCCTCTGTTGTCCCCTTCTTCCCTGCCCCAAATCCCTCCCAGCATCAGAGTCTTTTCCAATGAGTCAACTCTTCACATGAGGTGGCCAAAGTATTGGAGTTTCAGCTCAGGGAAATATTATTATCATATTTTTCTTTATTTTTTTTAATAGTTTCTTTAGATTTTTGAACATATTTTAAATGTCTGACTTAAACTCTTTGTCCAGTAATTTCAAAATCTATTCTTCCTCAAGGACTGTTTCAATTGATTTTTTTTTTTTCTTTCCTGCATATGGGCTATATTTAAGTTTTTTCCTTTCTTGATTTTTTGTTGTTATTGTTGAAAAGTGGAATTTCAAATAACATAGTGTGGCAACTCTAGAATAAGATTTGCCTCCCTCCCCAGAGTTTGTTGTTGCTGCTACTAGTTATAGTTGTTGGTGTTTATTTAATGACTTCTGAACTAATTCTGTATACTCTGCATTTTTTGTTGCATGTGACGACTGACATCTCTACTTAAATTGCTCCTGCTGCTGCTGCTGCTGCTGCTAAGTCGCTTCAGTTGTGTCCGACTCTATGCGACCCCATAGACAGCAGCCCACCAGGCTCCCCCGTCCCTGGGATTCTCCAGGCAGGAACACTGGAGTGGGTTGCCATTTCCTTCTCCAATTCATGAAAGTGAAAAGTGAAAGTGAAGTTGCTCAGTCGTGTCTGACTCTGTGCGACCCCATAGACGGCAGCCCACCAGGCTCCTCCATCCATGGGATCCTCCAGGCAAGAGTACTGGAGTGGGGTGCCATTGCCTTCTCCCTACTTAAACTAGTGATCACTTAATGATGGACAGAGATTTCCTGAAATTCCTGACACAAATATTATCTGTGTCTTTCCCAGGAGCTCTGTGTGTGTGTTGGGGTATACCCTCAAACCCAGACAAGGCCATGTACCACTCTGCCTTAAACTTCACTTTCTGCTTGTGCAGGTCTTTCCTGATCATATACACAGCCCTGTGTGTGTGCATGGCATTCTATATTTCTAAGAGTTTATGGAGCTTTTCAAAGTCCTTTGAACATCTCAGACCTTAGTTTTTCCTCTTCAGGATTTTGATTAGTCTATTGTTTGCACTGGCTATTTGGCTATTACTTAATTTAGCATACCTTTAAACACTTGCTAGTATATATTTCAACAAACATATTGGTCATCAGGAAACTGATTTAAGCATTGGATCACCTTTCAGATCAAGTGTCCCAGGAAATCATTAGATAGGTCAAAAGAAATTACTTGGATATGACATTTCTCTGGCATTCGGTCCCATCACACCATGGCAAATAAATGGGGAAACAATGGAAACAGTAATAGACTTTATTTTCTTGGGCTCCAAGATCACTGCAGATGGTGACTGCAGCCATGAAATTAAAAGATGTTTACCTCTTGGAACAAGAGCTATGACCAATTTAGACAGCATATTAAAAAGCAGAGACATTACTTTGCCAACAAAGGTCCATCTTGTCAAAGCTATTGTTTTTCTAGTAGTCATGTATGGATATGAGTTGGACTATAAAGAAAGCTGAGCACCAAAGAATTGTTGCTTTTAAACTGTGGTGCTGGAGAAGACTCTTGAGAGTCCCTTGAACTGCAAGGAGATCCAACCAGTCCATCCTAAAGGAAATCAGTCCTGAATATTCATTGGAAGGACTGATGCTCAAACTGAAACTCCAATACTTTGGCCACCTGGTGCAAAGAACTGATTCATTGGAAAAGACCCTGATGCTGGGAAAGATTGAAGGTGGGAGGAGAAGGAGATGACAGAGGATGAGATGGTTGGATGGTATCACTGACTTGATGGACATAAGTTTTAGTAAGCTCTGGGAGTTGGTGATGGACAGGGAAGCCTGGTGTGCTGAGGTCCATGGGGTTGCAAAGAGTCAGACATGACTGAATGACTGAACTGAACTGAAGTGCTCACTCTAGTACCGAGAATAAAGGCTATTATTTTCAGTGCTACTACTGAACCAGGATGCGGGTGATAGGAATAGTGTAACTTAAAATACCTCCAAGATTCATCTGTTTTTCTTGTAGAAACACTCTTTGGGAATAAACACCTGCATGTATACATGCCATTGTTTACATTATTTTCTACAGGTCATGGACTCCGTAAATTGGAATAACTAGGTTACAAGGTTAGTAATCATGCAGTAATTTCTTGGGACAGAGTTTCCAAAAACTTTGCAATTACTTAAATGATTAGAATACCAGGAATATCTTCTGTTTTGTGATTTCTTCTTTGAGCCTGGTTTCTGACAGATCTTAAATCCCTTGAGATTACCTGAGTTATAGATCATTTGTTCTAAGGAATTGACTGTTGGTAGGCTACTGTGTAACTTCAGAATGAGAGTTAGTTACTAGAAAACTAGCCATGATTAGAAGGTTAGAACTTTCTACCCACACCCACCTCCTCCTCTGGGAGGGAGATTGAGTTAGTGATCAGTTGGGGATATGTGATGTAGTTTCAGTAAAAATTACAAAAGTAGAATGTTCAGGAAACTTCCAGGTTGCAAAGCATGTGGAGGTGCTGGAAAGCGAGTATAACCATAGAGGGTAGGGATTCTCTGGAATCCTCTCCATACCCCACCCTATATATCAGTTCACTTGTATCCTTACTTGTATCCTGTATAATAAATTAGTAAATAAAAGTGTTGCCCCGAGATCTGTGACCTATTCTAGTGAATTGTTAAAAACAAGGTGGTTGTCAATCAGAAGTACCAGGCATAGCCTGGGACTTGCAATTGGCATCTGAACTGGGGACAGTCCTGTGGGACTGAGCTCTTAACTTAAGGGATCTGCTACTAATTCAAAGTGGATAGTGTCAGTAGTGAATTGAATTGTAGGGCACCCAGTTGGTGCCATAGACTTGACTGGTGTGGAAACAGACCTTCACATCTGGTGTCAGAAGTATTGAGTGTTAGTAGAAGAAAGCAGTGAGCTTTTCATGGGTGACTGTCTTAAATTGACAAGTAGGTTTGGGATTAGAATGTAAAATTAATCCTATAATGACTATTTTCTAATCCTTCTTTTTCTTCTAACATGAAAGCATTTTGGTTTGGGACTTAAAACATCCAACATCTTTATCCTAAATGACCTCATCATCATTTCTTAGAGGAACTTGTGGGAAATTGTGTGCATCAAACACTGCAGGACTATAATCCAGGGCTCATCACACCCCAGTAGATTAGTAACCTATTATTAATTGCCTTGAACTTTCATTTTCCATAGGAATGTAGAAAGTAGCTCTATTTGCTCTAATGAAGTGTTAATTTTTAGATGAATGAAATGCAAAATTTATCTTTCCCTTGGCTTGATTTGAGCAGGATCATAGATAGCACAGATCTATCATGGATGAACTTTGAAAGGTCAAAGGAGTCAAAGAGCTGCAAATTTCATTAACTAAACTCTACTGGCTGCCGTATGAATGCAAAAGTAGACAGACTGTCCTTCCTAGAACACTTTTCTCTGGGTCTGTGCAGAGTATTAACAAAGTAAGAAAAGCAGAGATTACTCAGCTAATTAACTGAAAGCTGAGAATAGATAATCAGGCCAAATGATCCTTTATGGTCTAACCAGGGCATGAATAATTGGGGGAGTCTCTGTTGAATGATGATTATTTTGTAGTGCTTGTATGTGGGTAATGATAGTATTTAGGAACTGACTGTCATCTGGCAACAGAAAAAAATGTCTAAAAGTATAATGAACAAACAGCATGTAATTTCAACAAACAGGAAGGAGTTCAAATTTTAGGCTAAGCAATATGTCTCCAGATTTCACTTTTAATATGCAAATTTTGGGGGGGCATGTATTTAAAGTTCCTAATATTTCTATATGAATGGAATATCTTGACTAGTGGAAGAGCAGACCTATTGAAATTATCCGACTTAGTTTCCAGGCCTTTTATGCAAGACCCAGCAAAAGTATGTTGGTGTGGGTCAGGAAATCGGTCTCATACACCTTGCTTTGGCCTAGTTCCCACATGCAAAAACATAGCACCGGTGATGGGGACAGAGGCAGATTGAGAATTGCTGAATTAAATCTATTCTCTATGTCTGTTTCTCCACTGCTGCCCTGTAAGTAAATTATTCAGTACCATTTTTCCAGATTCCGTATATGTGCATTAGAATACTATATTTATCTTTCTCTTTCTGACCTACTTCACTCTGTATGATAGATTCTAGGTTCATCCACCTCAAATGTTCCCAAAATTAAAACCACAAGAGAAATCTTATGATGTGGTAAAGCATCATGAGCTTAGAACTTCCCAAGTCACCCTGGGGCAACATCCCCTCTGTGCACTTGAGATTCCTTACATATAAAATTAGAAGTATAGGGTAATTTATTAAGGTTTCTCTTTATCTAACAGTTCTGGGTTCAGTCTAACCCCTGATCAGTATTAAACTTGCTCCCATAGTTGCATTTTGGAGCAGTGCTTCCACAGCATTCTGTGCTTACCTGGCTTAAAATTCACCATGATAACTGAGAGTTGCTTGTTTGTCAGTTTCTCCAGTGTAAGGCCCATTTTTGTCTAAATCCATCAGCACTGAGTCATCTGTACGTGGTGACATGCATGGCACAGGTTAGTTCCTTGGGCATTCTTAGGGTGAGGGAGTGAATGAGTAAAGCTGACCACATATCTGCCCCTAAGCACCCATGGGACTCAGAAGCAACTGATACTGTGCCTTCCTCAGTCATATCAGACAGGTAAGAGAGCACATAATTTGATTTTTTTTTTTTTTTTTTACCACAAAAGCATTATGAAAACTATGCTCAGAGCCTAATTTTCTCCTGTGGGAGAAGAGCTGCTGAACTCCCCATGTCTCTGGAGGAGGTGAGAGGTGTGTCAAGGTCAGGCAAGGAGTCAAGCTCAAATCAAGATTATTCTGAGAGTAGCCAAGAGCAAGACACAGCCAGAATGAGAGAGGAAACTGGGCAAGGAAAGGCCATCAGGGACATTTCAGAAGACAAGGCTGGTGTCTGATTCTGCTGTTTACATAGGCATGTTGGTGTGTGATCAAAAATCAAAATCAAGCTGAGCAATGGTAAAAATTTGCTTGACATCTTTTCCCATCTTCCCTGTTTTGTTTTTTTTTTTTCCCCTGGTACTTCCAACCTCATCTTCCTTGGCTTAAGGCCTCTCTCTAGTCAATCATGTATTCTCCTACATTGACAAAGAAATCTTTGTAAAAGCTCAGAGATCAGTCATCCCTTAAACTAAGATTTCTCAACCCTCATCATACATAAGCACTCTCACCAAAACAAAAAAAACAAAAAAACAAAGCACTCATTAGTGAGCCACAGGCCAGACTAAGACTCAGTCCCTTAGAAATTCAGCACAATTAATGGTATTTTCAAGCTCTTTTATGTTCAACAGGTGTTTCTAATTTGCTTTTATTTTTTTGGGAAAAGCCAGTTTTGTCTTGTCATTGCTTGGATTTGATCTCTGTTGGCATCTGAAAATTCTACACACATTTTATTCTTCATTTCCTATTAAGTCCACCATTTTTTTTTCCTATTCTGCTCCTCTTAATTCATAACAAAAACTGAGTTCTGTTCTTGGGAGACATTGGGAACAGATAAAAAATTTCAACAGGTGTATTTGTCTACCCAGTATCCAATTTTCTTTGTCACCTGTATGCATGTTTATAGTGTTTCTGAAATTCAGCCTGTGTTCACTGATGCTGAATAGAAACATGGAGACAGAGTTTTGGGCGAAGTAGAAAAGGGTGGCTTTAATTGCTTTACCAGGCAAAAGGGGCCATAGTGGGCTAATGCCCTGAAGACCATGTGGCTGTCCCTGGAGAACGTAGTAAGGAGTTTTATAGTGTTCAAGGAGAAGAGCATGAGCAGCTCATGGACAGTTCTTGGATTGGTTTGCATCAAGGTGAAGTTTTAAGTATCATCAACCTTCTGGTTTCCACCAGTCTAGGGTCTATGTTCTTATGGTCAGCAGTTTTCATCTTCCTATACAAATGACTTAGGAATGTGTGTCAGGTCTTTATATCTTTCAGGGAACTTGGAGTTCAGTGATTCTGTTATGTGGCAGAAGCACAGTCTAAATTGTTATCAGCCGTTCTTTGTTTCTACATCATCACATTTTCCAGTCATTAGCTCTTGTCTCAGCATTTTACTTCAAAAGACAAGGATACAGGGGCTTATACATGGCTTCAATACCACACCTCAGCACCCAAAGACAGTGAGTTTCAAGTCCCAGTCAATGTTTAAGAAGCTCTTGTCAATTTGAAAAATTTTGCTTTGATTTTATTTATACTTACCTAAGAATTTTTGTTTGCAGTATTAGTTTTATATTACTTCTGCAACAAATTATCAGCAATGTAATGGCTTAAAACAACACAAGTTTATTTTCTTACAGTCCTATAGGTCAGGAATATTGGTTTCACTGGGCTAATATCAGGATATCAGTAGGGCTGCATTACCTTCTGGAAGTTCTAGGGGATGATATATTGATATTTTTTTGACCATTTGAGTTGTTGGCAATATTCAACTCCTTGAATTATAGATGAGAGGCCTCTATTTTCTTGCTGGCTGTAAGATGAGGGTCAATCTAACTTCTAGAAGTCACCAGCCTTCCTTGGCTTGTGGCTCTTCTCTTCATCTGCAGGTTGCATCTCTCTGACCACAGCCAGGAAAGGTTTTCATCTCTTAATAATTCATTGATTAGAGATTTCTCTGGTGGGTCCAGTAGTTAAGAATCCACCTTGCAATGCAAGGGACACAAGTTGAATCCCTGGTCAGGGAACTAAGGTCCCACATGCCATGGGGCAACCAAGCCTGTGCACTGCAACCACCAAAGCCCTCAAGCTCTGGATCCCATATGTTGCAGCTACTGAGCCCATGTGCCACAGTTAGAGACCTTGTGTGCTGCAACAAAAGATCCCACATGATGCAACAAAATTCTGCTTGCCACATCTAAGACCTGATGCAGCCAAATGAATAAATGAAAGTGAAAGTGTTAGTCACATAGTCATATCCAATGCTTTGTGACCCCATGGACTGTAGCCAGGCTCCTCTGTCCACGGAATTCTCCAGATAAGAATATTGGAATGGATAGCCATTCCCTTCTCCAGGGGAATCTTCCCAATACAGGGATTAAACCCGAGTCTCCTGAATTATAGGCAGATTCTTTAACAAACAAATAAATACATATTAAAAAAAATAATTGATGTAATTCGACTGGGCCCATGAGGGTGACCCAGTATAATCTCCACATCTGAAGGTCTATAACCTTAATCATATCTGCAAAGTCTGTCTGTTACCTAAGGTATCATATTCACAGAGACTAGGGTATGTATGGGAATTTCTGAAGGATTTTATTCTGCTTACTTTTGTCAAACTCTGTTTTAGTCTTTAACTTCTATTTCAGTCTTTAACCTGTCAGAATTTGCAGTCCATATGCATTAAATGTCCCGAATAGGCTTGACACTTAGTGGGTTCACAATGAGTGCTTATAGAGTATAGGAATGGATGTTGTGTGAGATTACTCTCTTCAGTATATGGGTCTGTGTTTTGCAACAGACTTTCCTTGGCTCAACATTCCTGCAATCAAAGATTAAATATTTCTGTTTTTATCTCAGCTCCTGGAAACACAACTCCCATACCCAGGCCCTCATATAAGACCAGTAAACCTGCATCCTGGTATTATGGGCAGAAAAGTCACATTTCTGACCAACATTTCAAGCCTTGGGTTACTGCGGTCTGGCAAGTGAGATGGCAAAATGATGCATGTGAGTTACTCATCATTCTTGTTGACTTTTTTTCTAATGTGTGAAACTGGCATTTCAAAACTCAAGGTACACAAATCCATTGATAAAGTTCACAATTTTTTTATTAACTCCATTGAAGTTATTGATGCTGTGCAGAAAAAATAATAGGTTCTTTGATTCTGCAAATGATAGAGTGAGTGACTATAGCCTTATTCTGGCAGTTTGCAACACTCAGCAATTATAATTGCCTGTAGAGGGACAGAGAATTTCTGAGAACTGTGGGAGATCAAAGAGCATGAAAGAACCAGCTTTCCAGGAGGATTTGTTTACAAGTTCTAAATGGAAAGAACATAACCTCCCGTCAGCTTCTTTCTTTCTCTTTATAATCTTTTCCCTCCAGACAGTCATTTGTTCATTTAATAAATATTTACTGAGCAGGTACTGAATGCCCAGCACTGAGGATACATGAGTAACCAACAGTGATTCCTAATTCTGTGTACTTTTCATTCCATAGGCTACCATTTATTGCCGGCCTTCCCTGTGCTAAGTCCTAGATGATAAAAGACACATCAGACCCAGCCCTTGCCTAACCGGGCTGACTTGTGGTGGTAGACATGCAGGGAAAATGGCAATCAGAATACATGACAGTACACTATATCATTTTATGATAAATCTATTAGGGCCTGAGCAAGCACAGGTAGGGCCACACCTCACTCAGCCCAGAGGAATCACAGAGAGCTTGTTGCATACATGACACCTGAGTTCAATCTGAAGAAAAGATGTTCTAAACAGAAAAGAAGGGAGAGACTTTTCAGAAGGAAGGGACTGAGGCAGGCTGGGACCTGGATCCTTTCTGCAGTGATTACACCTGGACAAATGTTTCCTTGAGCAACAAAATACAAAGAAACTACAAGGGACTAAAAATAACTATGTGTGTTCATAGGGCAAATTATGAACAACAAGATAGGGAAAAAACACGAAGTTCCGCCACTTCTGAAGAGCTGGAAACAAAAGCAGGAGTTGGAGAGGAAAGCAATGTACAGCATATGTCCCCTGTATACAACACTAACAAAGGAATGGGCAAACCACCTAAGCCACCTTTCCGGCTCAACCCCTGCACCCACCCCTACCTCGCTCCATAGAAGAAATCAGTTTGCTCTCTCAAACCAGGGAACTAGTGAACAGAAGGACCTCTTATTTGTTTTTGCTCCCTCCTGCTGCAGCAGGCAAGGCAATAAAACCTTGCCTGAATTTCTCATCTGGCCTGTTGTCTATTTGTAGGTCAAGAACCCTGGTCAGCAACAGGATGCTCCAGATTTGCACAGGTGTACATCTAAAACGTACATTCTGTGTATGAGGCTAGCAACTGTAGAGATCAGAGGGGGGACCAATAATTTAAATCTTTTGCCATTGGGTGGGACTGGAACCTCAGCTTGCCCCTAGGGCGACCCAGCCCAGGTGTATTTGAGTTCTGGACTGTCAGCCTTGAGAGATCAGGGCAGCAACTCCATCTGCTAACTTGGGCCATAGGGTGAATAATGGAGACTAGTTGGGAGGTGAGATGGAATGCAGATCCAGCCACTGAAGTTACAACAAAATTTTAAAAGCTTTTTAATGTCATGGACTGTTCTAAGAACTCATTTAAAAGATCTCCAAGGCCCTGCCACTCTAGGAGCACTATAGACAATCAGCATTGATCAGGAGGACAAGCTGTATCACACAGACAAAAAACATTTCAGGCAGCCATTAAAAAATTCTTTCAATATTCAATTCCATTCTTGAAACAAATGAAAAAAAATCATATCACAGGAAAGAAATAGATATTATTTGAAAGAATCAAATAGAACTTACAGAACTGAAAAATATAGTAACAGAATTTTAAAAAAATCCATATGAGTTAAATGATAGAGTGGAGATGAATTATGAAAAAGATTAGAACTAGTGAACTTTAGGAAAAAGCAACAGAATCTAAAATAAATAGCAATAAGAAAACAGAGTAGAATAGAAAATAAGCATAAGTAACTTGTGAATCTACAATGAGTGCAGACTTGGGATACCATGAAGGATCCTCTAATTTACTTCTTTTGGAATAGTAATGGTTTGTGGATAACCTGGTTTTATGAAGTTAATCTCCACGCTTAGGATTAAAATTGGCTACCTGGCAGGCTGCACAACTCAGCAATTGAACACACCCATTTAAGACTCTCCACTAAAATTTGAAATAATCTTTTTGTTTCTTCCCCTTCTTGCTATGTCATTTGGAGATAGCTGTGGACTTCCAGAATGCTTGAGAGGGCCTTTATTTATTTTTCCCAGGAATGTCTTAATGGCAAGTGGAGCTAAATGGGCATCTTAAGTGCTGTTCCTAGTAGTAAATGTCCCAAATGAGACACTCTCGAGGCCTTCGAATCCTCCTTATGCTAAACCAGCCATCCCATCCAGGAATATGGGTTAGGCAATAACAGTTATTTGCCAGTTCCAGCTGCCCCTAAGCACAGGCTGGATGCATGATGAGGCTAGAATTCTAACAAGGTAAACGGCTTTTTAAGTAACCTGGTATTTCTATATATGGAATAATAGGGTATTCATTCCTTTGGTGAGTCCCTGCTATAGTTTTATTTTTAGCTTTTTTTTTTTTTTTTTCCTAGAATATATCTTCTTGGTTTAAGTTTGGCATCATATACTACTGTCCTCATAAAATCATTTGGAAATTGTTTCTATTTTTGCTATTTTCAGGAAGTGTCTTTGTAGAAATTATAGTTTTCTTAAGTGTTATTTTTAATTCACCTGTGAAGATTTCTGGGTCAGGAATTTTCTTTGTGAGGAAGATTTTAACAATTTTTTTTTCCCCAATAGATACAGATATTCAGGTTACTTATTTATTCTGCAGTAATTTGTGTCTTCTAAGAAATATACCCAAGGCATCTAAGTTTTCTTATTGATTAATTAAATTGCTATCCTTTTAATGATATGGAGCTTCCCTTGTGGCTCAGATGGTAAAGAGTCTGCCTGCAATGTGGGAGACCTGGGTTCAATATCTGGGTTGGGAAGATCCCCCTGGAGAAGGAAATGGCAACCCACTCCAATATTCTGTCCTGGAGAATTCCATGGATGGAGGAGCCTGGCAGGCAACAGTCCACGGGGTCACAAAGAGTCAGACATGACTGAGCAACTTCACTAATGACATGATTTGTAGTGTGTACTTTATTTTATTTTGCTATAGTTAATTTGTATTTTATTTTGCCTTGTATTGGTCAATACGATATTATATATTTTATTAATTTATAAAGAATAATCTTTTGGTTTCATTGATTCTGTTTCTTTCTGTTTTTCACTTGATAATTTCACTTTTTATCATAACTATTTATTTTGATGATTTCTAGTTTTATTTGCTCTTAAATTTCCTCTTTTATCATTCGTTTTCTGTTTGAATAATTTTCTTTGGCTAATCTTTAAGGGTGGGACTTCCCTTTTGGCTCAGTGGTAAAGAATCTGCCCACAATGCAGGAGATGCAGGTTTAATCCCTGGGTCTGGAAGATCCCTGGAGCAGGAAATGGCAACCCACTCCAGCATTCTTACCTGGGAAATCCCATGAGGAAAGGATCCTGGAGGGCTACAGTTCATGGGATTACAAAAGAGTCAGATACAATTTAGCCAGTAAACAATGATAATCTTTAAGTGTAGGTGTACTGACAATAAATTCTTTCATTCCTGAATGATATTCTTATTGCATGTATAATTTGTGGTTGATAATTGTTTACCTTCAGTACTTGAAACATAGAATTACTTCTTCCTGAACTCTGTTTCTTATGTTGCTGCTATAACTAACATTCACATTTCTCTATAGATGATGTGTCATTTCTCTCTGGCTGCTTTCAAAACTTTTTTAACTTTAGTTTTCAAATATTTATTATGTGCTTTTGGCATGGGCTTCCTTAGGTTTATCTTGTTGGGACTTCACTCAGCTTCTTAGAATTGTAGGTGTGTATCTTTCACCAAATTTGGTAAATTTTCATTCTTTTTTCCATTTTTCCTGGAACTTTGACAATAGAAATGTTTAGTCTTTCATTATTGGTTCATAGGTCATTCAGGCTCATTTTTTACCTTAGTCTATTTTCTCATTGTTATTCATATTGGATGAGTTATATTGCTTTTTCCTCAAGTCCACTAGTTCGACCCTATTTTATAATTCATCTCCATTCTAGTATTGAACTCATCTAGTGAGAGGTGTTTTTTTGTTGTTGTTGTTACTGTATTTTTCAGTTCTGTAAGTTCTATTTTTTTCTTTCAAATGACATCTGTATTTTTCCTGTGGTTTTAATTTTTTTTCATTTGTTTCAAGAATAGAACTGAGTGTTGAGTCAATTTTATAATGAATGCTTTAAATCTTTTTTCAGATTGTCTTTATTCAGATTCAGTGTCTGTTCTTATTGGTGATTCCCTACTGTATCCTAGTTTGTCTGTTTTCTAGTATCTTGGGACACTGTTGGGCTTATTAAATCATTTATTATTATTTTATTTTATTTTTTAACTTTACAATATTGTATTGCTTTTGCCATATATCAAAATCATTTATTTTAATAGGCAATCACTCTGTTTAGGTTTAGTGCACAGATCTTCCCCTACATCTGTTGTCTTTATATCCCAAGGCAGTTTAACCTCCAGAGCCTTTCTATTATTTTTCCTTGCTTAGTTTTTCTGGTACTAGTAGAATTCCCACTGGTCCTGGCTGCTGTTGCCTGAGTGAATGCAGGGTTTCCACAGCCTGGGCCACAGGTTGTATCTCAGTGGTGAAATGGTGTCATGATATCTCATTATTAGGGCTGCCCACCAATCCACGTGTTACTGGGTACAAAAGGAGAGTCAAGTGTGGGAAAAACACTTCCCACACAAGGTCACTTGCTGTTACTTGTTCCAGTTGTTTACCTTGGTGTCTCTTATAGGAGTAGAGTTGATGGTCATTTGTCATGGTCATAAAGAAAATTTCCTAAAAATAGCTGCTTACAACAGCTAAATCCTTCATTGCAGACACTACCTATTTGCTTTGGTATCTCTTCATACAAAAGGGGAATATCAAGTCTATCCGTAAAGGACGATATTTCCCTTGGGTGTTTATTTCTAGTGGGGCTTACATTCATCCTCCTTGCCAGTGATTTTGGCTAACCTGATATTGTCAGAGGAAATATCAGTTGACACAGGAAAGGAATGAGCACATCTGGGTCACCTTCTGTTGCTATCTCACTGGTCAGGAAATGCCAGATCAGGGTGACTATTCCCTGTTGAGTGAGTGATACAAGGTGTCCTGACACTGTCCAGTCTGAAGATCCCAAACAAGTCTGCCTATTTTGTACAATCTTTCAAAGTTTTTTGGTTGTCCCTTTCAGTACTTCCAGGGTTTATAGATTTGCTTTGCAAGGAGTATGGAAAAGTGAACCCATGCCATTTTTTTCTACAGAAAACCCTCTTCTTTATTATTGAAGAAAATTTTTGCTGCAGATACAGATTTGTGGCTATTGTTTGTTATTTTACCACTTTAAAGATGTCATTGCACTGTATCTTGATGTCTATAGCTTGTGATGAAAGATCAGCTGTTATTTAAAACATTTCATTTCTGAATATAATATGCGTTTTTTTCTCCAACTGCTTTCACAATTTTTTCTCTACTTTTGACTTCTAGAAGCTTGACTATGGTGTGTACAAGTATGATAATCATCATATTTGTCAAACTCGAGGCTTGCTGAAATCCTTGAATCTATACGTGCATCTCTATTGTCAAGTTTGGAAAAGCTTGGTTTCTGCTATTTTCTGTAGATTCCTTGCTCATTCTGTCTCTCCTCTACTCCTGGAAATTTAACTTTCTGTATGTTAGAGTTTTTGATATTGGTCTGTACTTCTTAAAGAGAGGTTTATTTTTTAAATAATTTTAATCTCATCTTCATATTGTTTCATCATTCTGTTTTCAAATATATTGAGTCTTTTAACCACCATCTCCATAAATGGCATTAAATCCACCAGTATTGGATTCCAGCTGAGTTATTTCAAATCCTAGAAGATGATGCTGTGAAACTGCTGCACTCAATATGTCAGCAAATTTGGAAAATTCAGAAGTGGCCAAAGGACTGGAAAAGGTCAGTTTTCATTCCAATCCCAAAGAAAGGCAATGCCAAAGAATGTTCAAACTACTGCACAATTGCATCCATCTCACACACTAGCAAAGTAATGCTCAAAATTCTCTAAGCCCGGCTTCAACAGTACATGAACAGAGAACTTCCAGATGTTCAAGCTGGATTTAGAAAAGGCAGAGAAACCAGAGATCAAACATCTGTTAGATCATAGAAAAAGAAAGAGAATTCCAGAAAAACAGCTACTTCTGCTTTATTGACTATGGCAAAGCCTTGGACTGTGTGGATTACAACAAACTGAGGAAAATTCTTCAGGAGATGGGAATACCAGATCACCTTACCTGCTTCCTGAGAAATTTATATGCACATCAAGAAGCAACAGTTAGAACTGGACATGGAGCAAAAGACTGGTTTCAAATCAGGAAAGGAACCCATCAAGGCTGAGTATTGTCACCCTGCTTATTTAACTTGTATGCAGAGAACATTATGCAGAACGCCAGGCTGGATGAAGCACAAGCTGGAATTAAGATTGCCAGGAGAAATGTCATAGCCTCAGATTTGCAGATGATACCATCTTTATAGCAGAGAATGAAGAGGAACTAAAGAGCCTATTAATGAAAATGAAAGAGCAGAGTGAAAAAACTGGCTTAAAATTCAGCATTCAAAAAATGAAGATCATGACTTTGAGTCCCATCACTTCATGGCAAATAGATGGGGAAACAGTGGAAACAGTAACAGACTTTATTTTCTTGGGCTCCAAAATCACTGCAAATGGTGACTACAGCCATGAAATTAAAAGACACTTGCTCCTTGGAAGAAAAGCTATGACCAACCTAGACAGCATATTAAAAAGCAGAGACATTATTTTTCCAACAAAGGTCTGTGTAGTCAAGGCTATGGTTTTTCCAGTGGTCATGTATGGATGTGAGAGTTGGACTATAAAGAAAGCTGAATGCCAAAGAATTGATATTTGTAAACTGTGGTGTTGGAGAAGACTCTTGAGAGTCCCTTGAACTGCAAGGAGATCCAATCAGTCCATCCTAAAGGAGATCAGTCCTGACTGTTCATTGGAAGGGCTGATGCTGAAGCTGAAGCTCCAATACTTTGGCCACCTGATGCGAAGAGCTGATTCATTGGAAAAGACTCTGATGCTGGGGAAGACTGAAGGTGGGAGGAGAAGGGGACGACAGAGGATGAGAGACTGAGCTACTGAACTGAGCTGATTGTTTTGCACATTCTATATTATTGAGTTTTAGAAATATTATTTAGTTACTATGCCTCCTCTTTCATTTTTCATCTTATTTGATTCGTTTCCTGTTTAGTCTAGCTGAAGGTTATGTGTTTATATTTTCAAAATCCCAAATCTGTTTTATTTTTATTGCTTTTCTCTCCTTTATTTCTGCTCTGATCTTTGTTATTTCTTTTCTTCTGCTAAATTTGAGCTTTGCTTCTTCTTGTTTTTTAAGTCATTTGAGGTATAAGTTAAGGTTTGTTATTTGAGAACTGTCCTCCTTTTTTATTTTAATGAAGGTATTTATTACAATGAACTTCCCTCAGTACTGTTTCTTGCATCCTATAAGTTATAGTAAGTTGTTCTTGCATTTTTGTTTAGGATAATTTTTCTAATTTAATTTTTTCTTTGACCCATTGGTTCTTTGCTTTATTGTATATTTTCCACATATTAGTAAAATTTCCTTTTTTTCTCCAGGACTGATTTGGAGACATGTCTACGCAAGTTCTTTTCCCATTTATGAATTGAGTTTGGTTTTTCCTGTTGACTTTTAGGGATTCTCTTTTTATTCTGGATATTAATCCCTTATCAGATATGTGATTTACAAGTGTCTTTTACCCGTTTTGTGAGTTGTACTTTTCCTTTCCTGATAAAATTTTGTGATGCACAAAAATATATTTTTTTACATTGAAATTTTTATTGAACTATTATGGATGTACCACATTGTGTTAGTTTCTGGTATATGGCACAGGAATTCAGTTTCTATGTATTATTGAATATAACTCCCTGTGTTATATAGTAGGACCTTATTGTTTATCTGTATTATATCTGCTAATCCCAAACTCTTTAATTTCTCCCTCCCCCAGTTTCCACTTTGATAAACTTAATTGTTTTTTTTGATGTCTGTGAGGCCATTTCTGTTCTGTAAATAAGTTCATTTGTGTCATATTTTATATTCTACATATAAGTGATATCATATAATATTTGTCTTTCTCTTTTTGACTTAACTTCACTTAGCATAATAATCTCTAGGTCCATCCATGTTGCTGCAAATGGAATGATTTTATTCCTTTTTATCAGTTCAGTCATTTCAGTCACTCAGCCGTGTCCGACTCTTTGCGACCCCATGGACTGCAGCATGCCAGGCTTCCCTGTGCATTGCCAACCCCTGGAGCTTGCTCAAACTCATGTCCACTGAGTTGGTGATGCCACTCAACCACCTCATCCTCTGTCATCCCCTTCTCCTCCCGCCTTAAATCTTTCCCAGCATCAGGGTCTTTTCCAATGAGTCAGCTCTTCACATCAGGTGGCCACAGTATTGGAGTTTCAGCTTGAGCATCAGTCCTTCCAATGAATATTTAGGACTGATCTCCTTTAGGATGGACTGGTTGGATCTCCTTGTAGTCCAAGGGACTCTCTAGAGCCTTCTCAAACACCACACTTCAAAAGTATCAATTCTTCAGTGTTCAGCTTTCTTTACAGTCCAACTCTATCATCCATATGTGACTACTGGAAAAACTGTAGCTTTGACTAGATGTACTGTTTTATGGATGAGTAGTATTCCATTATATTTATGTATGTAAGTGTGTGTGTGTGTGTGTGTAGCTTTTGTATCTTCTCTATTGTAAATTGTGTTGCCATAAATATTGGGGTGCATGTATCTTTTTGAATTATAGTTTTTTTTTCAGATATATGCTTAGTAGTGGAATTTCTGAATCATATGACAACACTATTTTTATTTTTTTAAGGAATCTCCATACTGTTTTTCATAGTGGTTGTAATAATTTATATCCTCACCAAGAGTGTAGGAGGGTTCCCCTTCTGCCATAATGTTTCCAGCATTTATTATTTTTAGACTTTTCAATGATGGCCATTCTGACCTTTGTGAAGTGATATCTCCCTGTAGTTTTGGTTTGCATTTCTCTGATAATTAACAATTTCAAGCATATTTTCACGTGCATGTTGGCAATATGTATATCTTCTTGGAGAAATGTCTATTTAGATCTTCTGTCCATCTTTTAATTATTTTTGTTGTTGTTGTTGTCATTGTTATTGATTTGTGTGAGCTGTTTGTATATTTTGGAAATTAAGCCCTTTTCAGTTGCTTCTTTTGCAACTATTTTCTGTCAGTCCATAGGTTGTCTTTTCTTTTGTTTATGGTTTCCTTTGTTGCATAAAAGCTTGTAAGTTTGATTAGGACCCACTTGTTTATTTTGCTTTTATTTCTATTACTTTGGGGGACTGACCTCAGGAAACATTACTACAATTTATGTCAGAGAATGCTATTCTCTAGAAGTTTTATGGTATAATGTTTTATATTCAAGTCTTTAAGGCATTTTGAGTTTATTTTTGTATGTGGTGTGAGAATGTGTTCTAACTTCACTGATTTATATGCTCCTCTCCAGCTTTCTCAATACCACTTACTGAAGAGACTTTTTCTCAATAATATATTCTTTCCTTTGTCACAGATTAATGGGCCATAGATGTTTGAGTTTATTTAGAGGTTCTTTGTTCTGTTCCATTGAACCATATATCTGTTTTTATGTAATCACCATGTTCTTTTAATTACTGTAGCTTTATAATATTGTCTGAATCTGGGAGGGTTATACCTCTAGCTTTGTTCTTTTTTCCCAAGATTGCTTTGACAAATCTGAGTCTTTTATGGTTCCATATAAATTTTAGGATTATTTGCTCGAGTTCTATGAAATGTCATGGATCATTTGTTAGGGATCATATCATATCTGTAGGTTGCTTTGGGTAATATGGCCATTTTGAAAATATCAATTCCTCCAATCCAAGTGCATGGGCTATTATTTCATTTCTTTTAGTCATTTTCAATTTCCTTTATTAATGTTTCATAGTTCTTAGCATATAAGTCTTTCACCTTCTTGGTAAGGTTTATTCCTAAGTGTTTTTTTTTTTTTTTTGAAGAAATTTTTTTTAAGTTTTTTTTTTTTCTTTCTTTTTTTTTTTTACTTTTCTTTTCTGGTATATCCTTGTTAATGTAAAGAAATGCAACAGATTTCTCTATTTTAATCTTGTATTCTACCACACTGCTAAATTTGATTATCAGTTCTCTTAGTTTTTGTGTGGAACCTTTAGAGTTTTCTGTGTACAGTAACATGTTACCTAGCATATGAAGACAGTTTTACCTCTTCTCTTCAGGTTTGGATACCTTTATCTCTTTTCCTTATTTGATTGCTGTGGTTAGGACTTCAAAGTATTATGTTGAATAAAAGTGATAAGAGTGGGCATGTGAAGTCTAAATATTTAAAACTGACAACGATCCAAATTTTGGGATCTATATTTTGTTGCCTATGTCTTTGGCATCAACATCAAAAATTCATTGTCAAATCAAATGTGATGAAGATTTTGCCCAATATTTTCTTCTCATAGTTTCAATTACAAGTCTAACATTTCTGATTTTGACCCATTTTGAATTAATTGTTTATATAATGTTAGGTAAGGGTACAACTTCATTTTTCACTTGTAGACATCCAGTTTTTCTAGCACCATGTGTTGCAAAGAGTGAATGATCTTGACTGTCAGAAATCATGAGAGGTATGAGTCTTTCTTTGCTCTGTTCTATTCCATTGGTCTGTGGAACAGAACATGTGTGTCTATCTTTATTCTGGGAGCACACTGCTTACTTTAGCTTTGTAGTATATTTTTAATAAAGAAGCATGAATTCTACCACCTTAATGGGTCACAACTTTGTCATGGCAAAGGGGCTTGCATAACATAATGAAACCTATGAAGCTCTTGCCATAAGAACCCCATGAATAGGATAAAATGGCAAAAAAATATAACACCAGAAGTTGAATTCAGTAGGTTGGAAGATGTCCAATATGCTACTGGGGAAGAACAGAGGGCAATCACCAATAGCTCCAGAAAGAATGAAACAGGTGGGCCAAAGTGAAACAGCACTCAGTTTTGGGTGAGTCTCGTGCTGAAAGTAAAGTTCAGTGCTCTAAACAACAATATTGCATAGGTACCTGGAATGTTATGTCCATGAATCAAGGTAAATTGGATGTGGTCAAGCAGGAGATGGTAAGAGGGAATTGATATCAACATCTTAGGAATCAGTGAACTAAAATGGACTGAAATGGGTGAATTTAATTCAGATGACCATTACATCTAAAATTGTGGGCAAGAATTCCTTAAAAGGAATGGAATAGCCCTCATAGTCAACAAAAGAATCTGAAATGCCATACTTGGGTGCAACCTAAAAAATGAGAGAATGATTTCACATTGTTACCAAGGCAAACCATTCAACATCAGAGTAATCCAAGTCTACACCCAATCACTGATGCTGAAGAAGCTGAAGTTGACTGGTTCTGTGAAGACCTATAACACCTTCTAGAATTAGCATGAAAAAAGATGTCATTTTCATCATAGGGAATCGGAATGCAAAAATAAGACGTCAAGAGATACCCAGAATAATAGGCAAGTTTTGCCTTGGAGTACAAAATGAAGCAGGGCAAAGGCTAACAGAGTTTTGTCAAGAGAACATGCTAGTCATAGCAAGCACCCTTTTCCAACAACCCAAGGGAGAATCCTACATATTGCCATCACAAAATGATCAAGACTAATCAATGATCAGATTAATTATGTTCTTCACAGCCAAAAATGGAGAAACTCTACACAGTCAGCAAAAGCAAAACCTGGAGCTGACTGTGGCTTAGATCACAAGCTCCTTATTGCAAAATTCAGGCTTAAGTACAGGAAAGTAGGGAAAATCATGAGGACACTCAAGTAAGACATGAATCAAATCCCTTATGATTATACAGGGGAGGTTATGAATACATTCAATGGATTTGGTCTGGTAGAGAGAGTGCTTGAAGAACTATGGACAGAGGTTCATAACATTGTACAGGAGGCAATGACCAAAACCATCCTAAAGAAAAAGAAATGAAATAAGGCAAAGTGATTGCCTTATAAGATGAGAAGCCTTTACAAATAGCTAAGGAAAGAAGAGAAGCAAAAGGCAAAGGAGAAAGGGAAAGATATACCCAACTGAATGTAGAGTTCCAGAGAATAGCAAGGAGCGATAAGAAAGCCTTCTAACCTAAATAATGCAAAGAAATAGAGGAAAACAATACAATGGGAAAGACTAGAGATCTCTTCAAGAAAATTGGAGGGTCAAGAGAGCATTCCGTACAACGATGGCCACAATAAAGGACAGAAACTGTAAGGATCTAACAAATATAGAAGAGATTAAGAAGATGTAGTAAGAATATACCAAAGAACTATATACAAATGGTCTTAATGTTACAAATAACCATGATGGTCAGTGTGGTCACTCACCTAAAGCTGGACATCCTGGAGTGTGAGATCAAGTGGGCCTTAGGAAGCTTTACTACGAACAAAGGTAGTGGAGGTAATGGAATTCCAATTGAGCTATTCAAATCCTAAAAGATAGTGCTATTAAAATGCTATACTCAATATGCCAGCAAAACTCAGCAGTGACCACAGGACTGGAAAAGATGGGTTTTCATTCCAAGCTCAAAGAAGGGCAATGCCAAAGAATGCTACAACTACTGTACCTTTGTGCACATCTCACATGCTATTAAAGTTATGCTCAAAATCCTTCAAGCTAGGCATCAGCAGTACATGAACCAAGAACCTACAGATGTACAAGCTGGGTTTAGAAAAGGCAAAGGGACCAGAGATTATATTGCTAACATTGTTGGACCAGAGAAAAAGCAGGGGGATTTCAGAAAAACATCTACTTCTGTTTCATTGACTATTCTAAAGGCTTTGACTGGGTGAATCACAACAAACTGTGGAAAATTCTTAAAGTGATATGAGTTCCAGACCACCTTGCTTGTCTCCTAAGAACTCTATGTGGGGGTCAAGAAGCGAAAGTTAGAACTGTACATGGAATAGCTGACTGTTTCCAAATTAGGAAAGGGTTATGATAAGGCTGTATATGTTCAAGCTGGTTTTAGAAAGGGGCAGAGGAATCAGAGATCAAATTGCCAACATCCGCTGGATCATGGAAAAAGCAAGAGAGTTCCAGAAAAACATCTATTTCTGCTTTATTGACTATGACAAAGCCTTTGACTGTGTGGATCACAATAAACTGTGGAAAATTCTGAAAGAGATGGGAATACCAGACCACCTGATCTGCCTCTTGAGAAATTTGCATGCAGGTCAGGAAGCAACAGTTAGAACTGGACATGGAACAAGAGACTGGTTCCAAATAGGAAAAGAAGCATGTCAAGGCTGTATATTGTCATCCTGTTTATTTAACTTACATGCAGAGTATATCATGAGAAACGCTAGACTGGAAGAAACACAAGCTGGACTCAAGATTACCAGGAGAAATATCAATAACCTCAGATATGCAGATGACACCACCCTTACGGCAGAAAGTGAAGAGGAACTAAAAAGCCTCTTGATGAAAGTGAAAGTGGAGAGTGAGAAAGTTGGCTTAAAGTTCAACATTCAGAAAACGAAGATCGTGGTATCCAGTCCCACCACTTCATGGGAAATAGATGGGGAAACAGTGGAAACAGTGTCAGACTTTATTTTTCTGGGCTCCAAAATCACTACAGATGGTGACTGCAGCCATGAAATTAAAAGCGTTTACTCATTGGAAGGAAAGTTATGACCAACCTAGATAGCATATTCAAAAGCAGAGACATTACTTTGCCAACAAAGGTCCATCTAGTCAAGGCTATGGTTTTTCCCGTGGTCATGTATGGATGTGAGAGTTGGACTGTGAAGAAGGCTGAGCGCTGAAGAATTGATGCTTTTGAACTGTGGTGTTGGAGAAGACTCTTGAGAGTCCCTTGGACTGCAAAGAGATCCAATCAGTCCATTCTGAAGGAGATCAGCCTTGGGATTTCTTTGGAAGGACTGATGCTAAAGCTGAAACTCCAGTACTTTTGCCATCTCATGCGAAGAGTTGACTTATTGGAAATGACTCTGATGCTGGGAGGGATTGGGGGCAGGAGGAGAAGGGGACGACAGAGGATGAGATGGCTGGATGGCATCACCGACTCGATGGACGTGAGTTTGAGTGAACTCCGGGAGTTGGTGATGGACAGGGAGGCCTGGCGTGCTGCGATTCATGGGGTTGCAAAGAGTCAGACACGACTGAGCGACTGATCTGATCTGATCTGATTGTCACCCTGCTTATTTAACTTGTATGCAGAGTACATCACGGGAAATATCAGGCTGGATGATTCACAAGCTGGAACCAAGGCTCCTGGGAGAAGTATTTATTGTTGTTTGTTGTTGTTGTTTAGTAGCTCAGTCGTGTCCAACTCTTTGCAACCTTATGGATTATAGCCTGCCAGGCTCCTCTGTACATGGGGCTTTCCAGGCAAGAATACTGGAGTGGGTTGCCATTTCCTTCTCCAGGGGATCTTCCCAACACAGAGATCGATCCCAGGTCTCCCGCATTGCTGGTAGACGCTTTAACCTCTGAGCCACCAGGGAGAAATATAAACAACCTCAAATATTCAGGTGATACCACTCTAATGGCAGAAAAGAGGAACTAAAGGGCCTCTTAATGAGGGTGAAAGAGGAGAGTAAAAAGTCTGGCTTAAAACTCAACATTCAAAAAAAAAACAAGATCATGGCATCTGGTCACATCACTTCATGGCAAATAGAAGGGGAAAAGTGGAAGCATTGACAGATTTTATTTTGGGGGGGGGGCAAATTACTGAGGACAGTTATTTCAGCTACTTGTGGGTCCTTGGAAGGAAATACATGACAAATATAGGTAGCATATTAAAAAGCAGATACATCACTTTGTTGATAAAATTCTGTATAGTCAAAGCTATGATTTTCCAGTAATCATGTACAGATGTGAGAGTTGGAACATAAAGAAGGCTAAGTGCCAAAGAATTGATGCTTTTGAAGTGCAATGTTGGAGTAGACTCTTGGGAGTCCCTTGAATTGCAAGTATATCAAACCAGTTAGTTCTAAAGAAAATCATCCCTGAATATTCATTGGAAGGACTGGTACTGAAGCTGAAACTGAAGTATTTTGGCCATCTGATGGAAAGAGCTGACTCATTGAAAAAAAACCCTGATGCTGGGAAAGATTGAACATAAAATTAGAAGGGGACGACAGAGGATGAGATGGTTAGGTAGCATCACTGACTTGATGGACATGAATTTGAACAAACTCCAAGAATTATGGAGAACAAAGGAGCCTGGCATTGTGCAGTCCATGATGTTACAAAGAGTTGGACATGACTTAGGGATGAAACTACAGCAACAACTATATATTCACATGTACTATTATAGCACTATAAAATTAACCTAAAATGGATTAACAGCTAAAATATAATCCTTGAAGCCATGAGACTCCTAGAAGAAAACATAGGAATAAATCTCCTTGACTTGAGTCTTGATAATAATTTCTTGAATATGAAATTTGAACCACAAAAAGTACAATTTGAGATCTACATCAAACTAGAAATGCTTTTGTACAGCAAATGTTCATCAACAAATTGGAAAAACAACCTATGGAATGGAAATATATATTTCCAAACTGTATATCTGACAAGGAATTACTATCTGAAATATATAAAGTTCACATATAACTCTAAACAGAAAACAAATAAATAATCCTGTTAAAAATGGGCAAAGAATCTGGGTACACATTTTTTCCAAAGAAGACTTAAGAAAGGCCAGCAGACACATGAGATCATGCTCACTATCACTAGTTATTCAGAAATGCAAGTTAAACCCACAATGAGGATATCACTTCTTGCCTGTTAGAATGACCATCATCAAAAAGACAACAGACAACAAATACTAGCATGGATGTGGAGAAAAGGGAACACTTGTACACTCTTGATGGGTTTGTAAATTGATAGGGGAAACAGTATGATGGGTCAGTAAAAAATTGAAAACAGAACTACCATGTGTTGTACTGTGCTTAGTCACTGAGTCATGTCCAACTCTTTGCGACCTCATGGGCTGTAGCCCACCAGGCTCCTCTGTCCATGAGGATTCTCCAGGCAAAAATACTAGAGTGGGTTGCCGTGCTGTCCTCCAGGGGATCTTCCCAAACCAGGGATCACCCAGGTCTCCTGTACTGCAGGTGGATTCTTTACCATCTGAGCTACCAGGGAAGCCTGGAATGGAAGGAAACCCATATGACCCAGTAATTTTACTTACTGGAAATATTTCCAGAAGGAAACAAAGGCATTAATTCAAGGAGATATCTACATCCTCACGTTCATAGCAGGATTGTTACATTATCCAAGACATGGAAGGCAATCTAAGTGTATATAATAACTTTTATATCTATCCACTGATAGATATGTAAGTATATATATATAGCCATAAAGAAGTTACTATAAATATATTCAGACATAAAAAGCTGGAAATTCTTATTTGTGCAACATGGTTAGACCATGAAGACATCATGCTAAGTGAAATAAATCAGAGTGAGACAAATAGCATATGATCTAATTTATATGTAGAATCTAAAATAAAACCAAAACCAAAAAAAACTTACCAAGTCTTTAATCTATTCTCTATCTTTTATGTGATTTAAAACACTAGTGCAATGAAAAATACTAGTATAAATACTAGTATTAGTATAAGTGCTAGTTATTGCTTTGTTGTCTTTCAGTTGCTAAGTTGTGCATGACTTTGCAGCCACATAACTTCAGCACAGCAGGCCTCCCTGTCCTTCACTGTCTCCAGGAGTTTACTCAAACTCATGTCCATTGAGTCAGTGATGTCATCCAACCATCTTATCCTCTGTCACCCCTTCCTCCTACCCTTAATCTTTCCCAGCATCAGAGTCTTTGTCAATGAGTTGGTTCTTTGCATCAGGTGGCCAAAGTACTGGAGCTTCAGCTTCAGCATCAGTCCTTCTAATGAATATTCAGAGTTGATTTCTTTTAAAATTGACTGATTTGATCTCTTTGCTTTCCAAGAGACTCTCAAGAGTCTTCTCCAGCACTACAGTTCAAAAGCATTTCTTCAGTGCTCAGCCTTCTTTATGGTCCAATTCATATCCTTCAGTTTATAATTCCACATTTTTCTACATAATTAAACAAAAATTAATGAAATTTTAATTATTAGTTTATTATTTGGTCACACACTGTATAAAGATGTAATTTTGTGACATTAACAACTGCAGGGGTGAGAACAGAGCTCTAAAAATTCAGTTTTTTCATGTTCTTAAAGTTATGATAGTATAAACTCAAATTAGAGTGTTATAACTTTAAGATGTTAGGTATAATCCACATGGTAACTACAAAGGTAATAGCTATAGAATATCTAGAAATGGGAGCATACAAGGGATATAAATATTTTGCTTTTAAAAAGATCAACTAAGTGCAAAAGAAGACAGTAATATAGGGTTTGAGAGACAGCAAAACTTTTAAGTCATACGGTAAACGAATAGCAAGATGAAAAAAATGAATACCTCCTTAAATTGCACTTTAAATTTAAATAGGAGATTGAATTCTCCAATCAAAAGACAAAAATTGGCAGAATGGATTAAAAAACAACAATATAATCCCACTATATATAAGGTCTCAAATCCAAAGACACAAATAGACTTCAAGTAAAAGACATGAACTAGTAAAAAAGAATGGAAATAGTAACCGTTAAACCATAAAAGTGGAGAAGGCAATGGCACCCCACTCCAGTACTCTTGCCTGGAAAATCCCATGGATGGATAAGCCTGGTAGGCTGCAGTCCATGGGGTCGCTAGAGTCAGACACGACTGAGCGACTTCACTTTCCCTTTTCACTTTCATGCATTGGAAAAGGAAATGGCAACCCACTCCAGTGTTCTTGCCTGGAGAATCCCAGGGACAGGGGAGCCTAGTGGGCTGCCGTCTCTGGGGTCGCACAGAGACGGACACGACTGAAGCGACTTAGCAGCAGCAGCAGCAAACCATAAAAGAGAACAGTTGGGTATACTGATATAATACAAAATAGATTTTAAGCTTTAAAAATTACAGAAAATAAAAAGAGCATTATAATATGTATAAGACACAGTGAAATAAAGACGGAAATTTATAACCCTATTCATATACATCAAAAAATGAGAAAGTTTTCAAATTAGCAATTTTAGACCTCAAAGAACTAGAAAAGGAAGAACAAAATAAGTCCAAAGTGAATAGAATTAGGGAAATAATAAAAATTCAAAGAGAGACAAATTAGAGAATAGAAAACCAATAATCAATGAAACTAAAATCTGGCTTCTTGAAAAGATCAACAAGACTGAAAAACCTCTGCTAGATAGACTAAGAAAAAATAGAGAAGACTCAAGTTACTAAAATTAAAAGTGAAAGTGTAAACATAACTATTGTTTTTAAAGAAATCAAAAGAATTAGAATACTATGAACAGTTGCACAGCAACCTATTGGATAACCCAGATAAAATGAAAAAAAAAAAAAAAATCCTACAAACACAAACCTATCAAGACTAAATCACAAAGAAATAGAACACCTGAATAGGCATATAGTTACTAAAAAGACTGAAACAGTTATCAAAAATCTCCCAAGAAAGAGCATCACTGAACTCAGTGGTTTCACTAATGAGTTCTACCAAACAAATTTTATTAAACTTATCCAAAAATTGAAGAGGAAGGTACAATTCCTAACTTTCTGTATAAGGCCAGTTTCACCAGATCAGGGTGCTATGAGAAAGCTGTTTCCTTTGTCTCTGAGGAGTTTTTAGATGATAATGATCACTATTTACCAGGAAATTTAGTGACATTTTACTACTTTCTATGGGCCAAAAATAAGCCCACAGGATTGAACAAATGCAAAACAAAGCTTTTAAAGGAAACAGGGTATTAAAATTTAACTCAGGGCTTCCCTGTTGGCTCAATAGTAGAGAATCTGCTTGTCAAGGTAGGATTCATGGATTTGATCCCTGATCTGGGAAGATTCCACGTTGCTACAGGGCAACTAAGCCCATGCACCACAGCTGTTGAGCCTGTGCTCTGGAGTCTGGGAGCCACGACTACTGAGACCATGTGTGCCTGCAGCCTGTGCTCCACAAGAGAAGCCTGTACATTGCAACCAGAGAGCAGACTCCACTTAGCCTACTCTCTAATCACTACTCTCTAAGTCTACTCTCTCTAATTACTTGCCACAATTAGAGAAAAGCCCAAGCAGCCACAAAGACCCAGAATGGCCAAAAATAAAATAAACGAAAATTTTAAAAAGTTAATTCATGATTTATAAAAGTAAACTCAGTCATTTTATTAAGAAAAATAAAATACATTTTATAAGGGATAAGAAAATCTAAATGGAGCTAAAATTAATTCCCACTCCTTATGCATATAATGACTTATGTGCTGCATACCTGTATATCCATACCAAATATATTTAGAATTTAGTATACATTAAGTGAATGGATGGTGAAGGATAAGAGCCAGGCTTCCATTGGTTGGAGAGGGGGTTACAAATAAAAAGGGAGAGGAGGCTAGAAAGGCCTGCATGGTTAGGCACATGCATCAGTATGAATTCATGCTCAGCTTAAAATAGTAATGGAAAGTTACACAGAGAAATATTTATAGATATGTGTACATACACAGGTTATTCTGGTGTCATGTATGCTAAGTTACTTCAGTTGTGTCTGACTCTGAGACTCTATGGACTGTAGCCCACCAGGTTCCTCAGTCCTTGGGATTTCCCAAGCAAGCATCCTGGAGTCGGTTGCCATGCCCTCCTCCAGAGGATCTTCCCAACCCAGGGATTGAACCCATGGCTCTTCTGTCTCCTGCATTGGCAGGTGAGTTCTTTACCACTGGCACCTCCTGGGAAAACCATATACACAGATTAGTCTACTAAAACACAACACACATATGTTCTTGTTCTTTCAGCTGAACAGACCTAGAAACAATGACACTCCAGTAGCAGAGTGTGTACCTTCTGTCTCAATCTTGGTTTCTAATACAATTATAAAAAAAAAAAAAAAAAAAAGCCACTAGATTTTTCCAACCTAAATAACTTGTACATTCTTTTTTCATATTTGCTTTTATTTCACTAGCTAGGTGTTGTTGACTAAATGTCTATGTCTCTCTCCATCATATATACACTGTGTGCTCAATTGCTAAGTGTGTCCGATTCTTCGTGACCCCGAGGATTATAGCCTACCAGGTGCCTCTGTTCGTGGAATTTCCCAGGCAAGATCCTAGAGTGGGTTGCTGTTTCCTTCTCCAGAGGATCTTCCTGGCCCAGGGATCTAACTCGTGTCTCCTGTATTGGCAGGTAACTTTATCTCTGAGCCACCAGGGAAATCCCACACAAACACTACCATGTGTAAAATAGATAGCTAGTGGGAATCTGCTGTATAGCACAGTGAGCTCAGCTCAGTGCTCTGTGGTGACCTAGATATGCCAAATGGATGAGGGTGGGTGGGAGGGAGCACTAAGAAGAAGGGGATATATGTATACATGTATAGCTGATTCACTTCATTGTACAGAATAAACTATTGTAAAATTGTAGAGCTTGTAAATTAAAAAAAATTGTATAATGAACTTCTAACCCCCTGCTTTAACTATACTGAAATGGGACCTCTGTGGAAGTAATTAAGATCACGTAATTAAGGTTAAGTGGATCCCTAATACTATAGAGATTATGGCAAGGACCTAACAGAAGCAGAAGGGATTAAGAAGGGATGGCAAGAATACACAGAAAAACTATATTAAAAAAGGCTTTAATGGCCTGATGTGAAGGACTGACTCTTTGGAAAAGACCTGATGCTGGGAAAGATTAAGGCAGAGGAGAAGGGGATGACAGAGGATGAGATGCTTGGATGGCATCACCAACTCAATGGACATGAGTTTGAGCAGGCTTTGGGAGTTGGTGATGGACAGAGAGGCCTGGCGTGCTGCAGTTCATGGGGTCACAAAGATTCAGACATGACTGAGCAACTGAACTTACTGATGATAATAACCTGATGATTAGGATGGTGTGATCACTCACCTAGAGCCAGACATCCTGGAGTGTTAAATCAAGTGGACCTTAGGAAGCATTACTATGAACAAAGCTATTGTAGGTGATGGAATTTGAGCTAAGCTATTTCAAATAGTAATGGATGATGCTGTTAAAGTGTTGTACTCAATATGTCAGCAAATTTGGAAAATTCAGCAGTGACCACAGAACTGGAAAAAAAGGTCAGTTATCATTCCAATGTCAAAGGAAGGCAATGCCAAAGAATGTTCAAACTACCATACAGTCACACTCATTTCACACACTATCAAGGTTATATTCAAAATCCTTCAAGATAGGCTTCAGGAGTACATGAACCAACCAGATGTACAAGCTGGATATAGAAAAGGCAGAGGAATGAGAGTACAAATTGCTAACATCTGTTGAATCATAGAAAAAGCAAGGGCATTCCAGAAGAAAACACCTACTTCTGTTTCATTGCTATGCTCAAGCCATTGAATGTGGATCACAACAAACTGAATTCTTAAAGAGATGTGAATCCCAGGCTACCCTATCTGTCTCCAGAGAGGCCTGTATACATGACAAGAAGGAACGGTTATAACCTTACATGGAACCACAGACTGGTTCTAAATTGGGAAAGGAGTATTTCAAGGCAGTATATTGTCATCCTACTTATTTAACTCCTTTGCAGGGTACATCTTGTGAAATTCCAGGGGATGAAGCACAAGCTGGAATCAAGTTTGCCAGGAGAAATATCAAAGTCCTCACATATGCAGATATTACCACTTTAATGGAGAAAGTGAAGAGGAACTGAAGAGTCTCTTGAGAGTGACAGAGGAGACTGAAAAAGCTGGCTTAAAACTCAACATTAAAAAAACTAAGATCCTGGTATCTGGTCCCATAACTTCTTTGAAGATAGGTGGGGAAAAAGTGGAAACAGTTTCAAATGTGAGAGTTGAACCATAAAAAAAGGCTGAGTGTTGAAGAATTGATGCTTTTGAATTGGGCTTGAGAAAACTCTTGAGAATCCCTTAGATAGAAACGAGATAAAAAAAAGTCAATCCTAAAGGAAATCAACCTTGAACAGTCATTGGAAAGACTGATGCTAAAGCTAAAGCTCCAATACTTTGGCCACCTGATGCAAAGAGCTGACTCATTGGGAAAGACCTTGATACTAGGAAGGACCTAGGGCAAAAGGAGAAGTAGGCAACAGTGGGTAAGATGGCTGGATGGCATCACTGGCTCAATGGATGTGAGTCTGAGCAAATTCGAAGATAGTGAAGGACAGGGAAACCTGGCATGTTCATGAGGTTGCAGAGTCAGACATGACTTAGTGACTGAACAACAGCAATGATATTATAGAAAAAAGTGTGCTTAGAAGAAGTGACACCAGGGGGAATTTGATCAGACACACAAGAAGAATTTGACCACTTGCAAGCAAGGAAAAGGACCCTCCCCCAAACCTGACTATGTTGGTATCCTGATCTTCCAGCTCCCAGAACTTTGAGAAAGTCAATTTCTGTTGACTATGGCAGCCCATAGACTATCACACTAGGATTTCCAGTATGATGTAGAACTGAAGTGGTAAGAGAAGTTTCCTTGTTCATGATCTTAGGGGAAAAGCATAAATTTTATCACAGTTGAGTGTGAGTTAATTTCAGTGACTTTGGAGATATTTTAAATCAAATTGTGAAGTTTCCCCTCTATTCCTAGTTTGCTGAGGATTCTTATGGTAATGGGTATTGGCTGTGTCAAATGACTTTTCTGTATCAAATGGTCTGATTAAATGATAATAAATCATATATTAGACTGTTTTTTCAAACACCAAAATAGCCTTGCATTCCTGGAGTATATCCAACTTACTCATGTTGTGTATGTATTGTTATAGTTTGTTGATATTCTTTGATAATGTTTTGTTGACAAGTTTTGTATATATGTTAAATAGAGATTGGTCTGTAGTTTTTCTTTCTTGAAACTTCTTTATCATAATGGTGGCCTCATAGAACAAATTTGAGGGTACAGTAAATCCCCTACATACAAATGAGTTCCATTCCAAGAATGAGTTTATAAGTCCAGTTTGTAAGTCCAACAAAGTTAGTCTAGATATGTAATTAGCACAATCAGCTATATAGTACTATACTATAATAAGTTTATAATACTTTTCGAACAATACATAAAAACAACAAACTCAAAAATAAATAAAATACTTTTAACTTTACAGTACAGTACAGTTCAGTTCAGTTGCTCAGTCATGTTCAACTATTTGCAACCCCACGGACTACAGCATGCGAGGCTTCCCTGTCCATCACCAGTCCTGGAGCTTGCTCAAACTCAAGTCCATCGAGATGGTGGTGCCATCCAATCATTTTATGCTCTGTCGTCCCCTTTTCCTCTTGCCTTCAATCTTTCCCAACATGTGTCTTTCCCAGTGAATCAGACCTTTGCATCAGGAGGCCAAAGTAGTAGAGTTTCAGTTTCAGCATCAGTTCTCCCAATGCGTATTCAGGACTGATTTCCTTTAGGATTGGCTGGTTTGATCTCCTTGGTTTGATATTCCAAGGAACTCTCAAAAGTCTTCTCAAACAAGTAAATAAAGTCTGTCACTGTTTCCATTGTTTCTTCATCTATTTGCCATGAAATGATGGGACAAGATGCCATGATCTTAGTTTTTTGAATGTTGAACTTTAAGCCAGATTTTTTACTCTCCTCTTTCACTTTCAGCAAGAGGCTCTTTAGTTCCTCTTTACTTTCTGCCATAAAGGTGGTGTCATCTGCCTATCTGAGGTTATTGATACTTCTCCTGGCGATCTTGATTCCAGCTTGTGCTTCATCCAGCCTGATATTTCACATGATGTACTCTGCATATAAGTTAGATAAGCAGAGTGACAATAAACAGCCCTGATATACTCCTTTCCCAATTTGGAATCAGTTTATTGTTCCATGTCTGGTTCTAACTGTTGCTTCTTGACCTGCATACAGATTTCTCAGCAGGCAGGTCTGGTGATTCCATCTCTTGAAGAATTTTCCAGTTTGTTGTGAGCTACACAGTCAAAGAGTTTTGTGTAATCAATGAAGCAGAAGTAGATGTTTTTCTGGAATTCTCTTGCTTTTTCAATGATCCAAGGGATGTTGGCAATTTGATCTCTGGTTCCTCTGCCTTTTGTAAATCCATCTTGAACATCTGGAAGTTCTCCGTTCATGTACTGTTGAAGTCTGGCTTGGAGAATTTTGAGCACTACTTTGCTAGCATGGGAGATGAGTGCAACTGTGTGCTAGTTTGAACATGGGCATTGTCTTTCTTTGGGATTGGAGTGAAAACTGACAAAAAATGTTACAGAACAGTCCTTTGAAAAGTATAGTAGTGCAATACAACAGCTGGGATATGGGGTTTGGCATCAAATGAACAGGCAAGAAGAGGTAGTGACTGGAGGTTGGAGAAGTGGGATATGGAACATCTTTTTCCATCCCTTTACTTGAAGTCTGTTTTTCTTATATCTAAAGTGAGCCTTTTGTAGGTAGCATATAGATGGTTTTTGTATAGTTATTGATTAATTTCTCTTGATTGAGGAATTTAGTCCATTTATTTTTAAAGTTACTGTATAAAGGTTTGTGCTTATTGACATTTTGTTAATTGTTTTCTGGGTATTTTTGGTAGTTCCTCTTTTTTGCTTTCCCCTTCTCTTGCTCTCTTCCTTTGTGATTTGATGACATTCTTTAGTGTTATGCTTATATTCATTTCTCTTTATTTTGTGTGTATTTACTATGGGTTTTTGCTTTGTGATTACCATGAGGCTTACAAATGATAACTTGTATCCGATGTAGGGAGATACTCTCAAGATGGTGAAGGAGTAAGATATGGAGGTCACCTTGCTCCCCACAAATACATCAAAAATACATCTGCCTGTGAAGCAGCTCCTACATAACACTTACTGAATGCTGACAGAAGACCTCAGACTTCAAAAAAGGCAAGTAATCTCCAAATAGAGGGATTGGGAAAAAGAAATAAGAAAAATAATAGAGACAAAGGAATTGGGACAGGACTTGCTCCTAAGGGAGCGAAGTGTATAGGAGGAAACTTTGCCTCACACTGGGAAACTCCCTCACAGGTGAGGGTGGAGGGACCTTTGGGACCTCAGAGAGGAGTGCAGCAATAGGTGCATGGAAGGCAAAGCAGAGAAAATTCAGCACAGAGGTCAGTGCAGATGGCACTACTCAGCCTGAGATGCTTGTATGCACACATGCTGCCATGAATGGGGCCTCGGTGCTGAGGCTCAGATTTCAGAGACCAGACTCCAGGGAGGGGACTGGGATTGACTGCCATGAAAACACTCTGACAGGGCTAGTACAACATGACTGAGGAGTCCAGGGGAAAACTTGGAACAGCAAAAGAGGCAAGAGAGCATTGTCATGAGGACCATCTAACTCCATGCACTCACGGACAGCAGGATACCACCTTCATGGGTGTCAGAAGGAGGATGCACTGTGGCTACAGTCTGTGATCCCAAGGATTGACAGGCTGGCTTCTGCCAAAGCTTGTACCAGTGGCAGAAGTCAGGACCCAGCTTCATCTGTAGTCTGCAACATCAAAGGTGGGCATGATGGCTGCCATAGTGGCCAAAATGAGGGAGACCTGGTTTCTATCCCTGGGTTGGAAAGATCCCCTAGATGAGGGAAAGGCTACTCACTCCAGTATTCTGGCCTGGAGAATTCCATGGGCTGTATAGTCCATGGGGTCGCAAACAGTTGGGTAAGACTGAGTGACTTTCACTTTCACAGAGGGAACCAATAGCAGAATAACTGAGGCAGAAGAAAGATATGTGAGCTGGAAGATAAAATAGTAGAAATAATGGAAGCAGAGCAGAATAAAGAAAAAAGAATTAAAAGAAATGAGGATAGTCTCAGAGACCTCTGGGACATTAGCACACCAACATTTGAATTATACTGGTCCCACAAGGAAGTGAGAAGAAAAAAAAGGGGAGGGGGTAGGTATGAGTAAAGATTTGGGGAGATTATATTCACAAACTTCTCTAGCATGGGAAAGGAAATAGCCACCAAAGTTTAGGAGGGCCAGAGCATCCCATACAGGATAAACCCAAAAAGAAACATACCAAAAATTATAACAAACAAATTAACAAAAATCAAATACAAAGACAGAAATATTAAAAGTAGATAGGGAAAAACAACAAATAAGTGAATCTCTACAAAGTTAACAGCTGATTTTCAAAAGAAATTCTGCAGGCCAGAAGGGAGTGGCAGGATATATTTAAAGTGATAAAAGGGAAGAGATCTACAACCAAGATTACTCAGCAAGGATCTCATTCAGATTCAATGGATAAACCAAAAGCTTTACAGATAAGCAACAGTTAAGAGAATTCGGCACCACCAAAACCAGCTTTACAATAAAAGCTAAAAAATATCTTTCTCTAGACAGGCAACCCAAGATAAAGAAAAGACCTATAAAAACAAATTCATAGCAATAAATAAATGGTAATAGGATCATACATATCAATAATTACCTTAAATGTAAATCGAGCGAATGCTCCAACCAAAAGACACAGACTGGCTAAATGAATACAGGAACAAAAGGCCTACATATGCTGTCTGCAAGAAATCTACTTCAGACCTAGAGATACATACAGATTGAAAATGAGGGTTCTGAATAAAAGATATTCCATGCAAATGGAAATCAAAAGAAAGCAGAAGTAGTAATACTCACATCAGATAAAATAGACCTTGAAACGTATACCATTAGAAGAGACAAAGGTGGACATTATATAATGATCAGGGGATCAATACAAGAAGACATAACAATTATAAATCTATATCCACCCAATATCATAACACCTCAATACATAAGGCAAATGCTAGCAAGTATAAAAGGTAAAGTAAGCAGCAACACTATAATAGTGAGGGAATTTAACACCCCCACTCACCCCACTGGACAGATAATCCAAACAGAATATTAATAAAGAAAAGTAAAAGTGAAAGTGAAAGTCATTCAGTTGTGATTAAAAT
The DNA here is from genome assembly GCF_002263795.3 of Bos taurus. Classification (NCBI taxonomy): domain Eukaryota; kingdom Metazoa; phylum Chordata; class Mammalia; order Artiodactyla; family Bovidae; genus Bos; species Bos taurus. Next base: position 3,135,370 of record NC_037329.1, on the reverse strand, counting down.
CTTTCAAGAAAGAAAAATTCAGGGTCAGATTGTTTCACAGGCATATTCTATCAGATGTTTAGAGAAGACCTAATACTTAGGCTGCTAAAACTTTTCCAAAAAATTGCTGAGGGAGGGACGCTCTCAAGCTCATTCTTTGAGGCCACCCTCACTCTGATACAAAGACGTCACAAAATAGGAAATTACAGGGCAATATCACTTGTGAAAATAGATGGAAAAGTCCTCAACAAAATTATAGCAAGCAGAATAAAACAACACATTGAAAAGATCATACACCATGATCAAGTGAAGTTTATCTCAAGGATGCAAGGATTCTTTAATATATACAATTCAATCACTTGATACACCATAGTAACAAATTGAAATATAAAAACATATGATCATCCCAATAGTTGCAGATAAATCTTTCAACAAAATTCAACAACAATTGATAAAAACTCTGCAGAAAATCAGCATAGAGGTAACCTACCTAGACATAAAAAAGACATATAGGACAAACTGAGAACAAACATTACTCTCAATACTGAAAAACTGAAAGATTTTCCTCTAAGATCAAGAACAAGAGAAGGGTGCCCATTCTCAACACTATTATTCAAAAAATTTTTGGAATTCCTAGCCATAGCAATCAGAGAAGAAAAGAAATAAAAGGAATCCAGATTGGAGAAAAAGAAGTAAAACTATGTGTTGGCAGATGACATGATGCTATATAGAAACCCTAAGTATGCCACCAGAAAATGACCCAGCAATCTCATTACTGAGTGTATACCCTAAGAAAATCACAACTGTAAAAGACACATGTACCCCGATGTCCACTGAAGCACTATTTGCAATAGTCTGGACATGGAAGCAGCATATATGTTCATTGATTTATGAATGGTAAAGAAGTTGCAGTACATTTATACAATAGAATATTACTTAGCTATTAAAAGCAGCGAATTTGAGTCAGTTACAGTGAGGTGGATGAAACTAGAGCCTGTTTTGAAGAATGAAGTAAGTCAGAGAGAGAAAAACAAATATCATACATTAATGTATATGAAATCTAGAAAAATAGTATTGATGAACCTATTTTCCAGGAAAAAAACCACAGAGTTAGAGAACAGAATTGTGGACACAGTGGGTGAAGAAATAGTAGGAAAAATTGGGAAAGTATTATTGACATGTATATGCTATCTTGTGTAAAATAGGTAACTGGTAGGAAGCCACTATATAACACAGGGAGCCCAGCCTGGGGCTCTCCCAGTGAAATGGGAGGGGGAGGGAGTCTCCAGAGGGAGAGGATATATATATTAATATATAATTATGACTGATTCACATTGTTGTATGGCAGAAACCAACACAAGATTATTAAGCAATTATCCTCCAATCAAACTTGTTAAAAAAGTGAAAATAAAAACACCAAAAACTTGTACATGTAACAGTAAATTAATAACTTAAGTTTGATCCCAGTGTAAAGCTCAACATTAGTATTCCTCCTTCATTCATATTTTATACTTTTGATGGTGCACTTTTACATTTTTTAATCTTGCTTATTTCTTAACTAATTATTATATTCTTAGTTATTTTTTACCTTTTACACTTCCAATTACTAGTTTTTGAATGATTAGTCAGTACTTTTACTGTATATTTACATTTCTAGTTAGATTTGTTCTTTTCATATGTGTGCACATTACTAATTATCACCCCATTTTTTCAGCATAAATTCTTTTAACATTTCTTGTAATACTTTTGAGTGGTAATAAATTCCTTTAGCCTTTGCTTTTATAGGAAACTCTATCTCTCTTTCACTGCCAAATGATAACTTTGCTAGGTGGAGTATTTTTGGTAGATTTTTTTTTCTTTCAATACTGAATATATCATACTCTTTTTTCATTGTCTGCAGTTTCTGCTGACAAATTTGCTGATATTCTCATGGAGCGCTGGGAGCCGGCAAGAGACATTCCACTCGTGACAAAGGTCATGAGGAAGGAGGCTCGGCATACGCAAAGGCGGGATCGAGCCTCAGGAGTCCCCCTGGATATTCTCGAGCATCTACCCCCCAAAAAACCAGAGTCTGCCTACTTTATTGCTTTGTGCTCTCACCTCTGACTTTACTGGGGGCTGTCCCCCACCACTATCTCGCTCTCTCTGTCAAAGAGTTAACTTACAGCTCCAATTAATAAAGTTCCTGGGCAATTAGGAGTGTTTAAATCCAAACTCCTCAGATGGCTCTCTAACTCGCCTGACAAGTTTACCCGGACTCCTATAGCTATGCATAGGATTGTTTACAGTCTCCCAGCCTCAGGAGGCACGGGAAGCTTAAGATATTCAAATAGCTTAGAGCCTCTCAGAGAGTTAGAAACTGTCAGAATAAAACTAGTAAAAGATTTCATTGATGAGCCAATGCTTGTTGCCAAGTTTTCACATCCCCTGAATTGTATTCTTGAATGTGTATTAATTAATAGTTGGTATGTAGAAAAAATAAGTAGTGGCCTTGGTGTTAGTAACTTTAGACCCTTAAGGTAATAAATTATTTCCTTTGTTGTACACCCATTACACATCCGCCCTATAGGAATGCAATTTTATTTTCAGAAGATGGCGCCAAACCTTAAAATAATTACTCTTAGAGAAAATAAGTCTTAAGGTTGATAAGTCTTTGTCAAGAGTCATAAAATGTTAATAGGCCTTCTGGCCAGAAGATGATGTAAATCACCTAAACCATTTGTATACGATAAATTTGCAGGAAAGAAACCCTGGTTTTTGATAAGGATCAAAGACTGCTGACTTTGCATCCCCTATTATCCTCTATGTGTAACTTAGGGTATAAAAGCCCCTGTTGAAAATGAAGCTACGGGCCTTGCTCACCAACGCTTGGTCTCCCCATGTCATTCTTCCCCTCAACTTCCAGCTGAGTCTCCATCTGGAGTGCGGATATCCTCTGCAACCATTTATTTGCCTGGGCTTCTAAGACCCACTCGAGAAGGTGTCTAAGGTGGGGCACCTTCCGCTATTCGAGAGGGTGCCTGCGGCCTCCGTGGTCAGAGCTAACCTGGTGTCACAGGTTATATTGATTTTCTGCATAAACCAAGCTACTCAGCTTCTTTTCTCCACTGAATTTTCCTACTGAGCTATCCTCATTCTATTACTCTTTCTATCTTTGATAAATAAATAAATAAATAGGTCGCCGAAGCCATCTCTCCTTCGAATACCCTGGATCAGCTGGGGCTGGACCTCGGCAGAGGTTCCCTTGTATGCAAGATGTTTATCTTGCTGCTTTTAAAATTCCATCTTTACAGTAACAACAATCCTACATGCAGGGCAGCAAAGGAAACACAGAAGAATGGACTTTTGGACTCGGTGGGAGAAGGTGAGAATGGGATGATTTGAGAGAACAGCACTGAAACATGTACATTACCAAATGTAAAATAGATGACCAGTGCAAGTTTGATGTATGAAGCAGGATATCCAAAGACATTGCTCTGGCACAACCCAGAGGGATAACATCTCAAGAGACTTATGGGACAAAATCACATGGACAAGAAAGCTATGGTACATATACACAATGGAGTATTACTCAGCCATTAAAAAAAATACATTTGAATCAGTTCTAATGAGGTGGATGAAACTGGAGCCTATTATACAGAGCGAAGTAAGCCATAAAGAAAAACACCAATACAGTATACTAACACATATATATGGAATTTAGAAAGATGGTAACAATAACCCTGTGTACGAGACAGCAAAAGAGACACTGATATATAGAACAGTCTTATGGACTCTGTGGGAGAGGGAGAGGGTGAGAAGATTTGGGAGAATGGCATTGAAACATGTATAATATCATATATGAGTCGCTAGTCCAGGTTCGATGAACGATACTGGATGCTTGGGGCTGGTGCACTGGGACAACCCAGAGGGATGGTATGGGGAGGGAGGAGGTAGGAGGGCTCAGGATGGGGAACACATGTATACCTGTGGCAGATTCATTTTGATATATGGCAAAACCAATACAATATTGTAAATTTAAAAGGTAAAATAAAATTAAAAAACAAAACAAAAAACATTTTCTTTCTGTTCTGTATGGATAAGTTCCACTGCCTTGTCTTCAAGTTGACTGGTCCTTTCTTCTGCTTTATCTAGCCTCCTGTTGAAGTGTTCTGGTCTGTTTTTCAGTGCAGTTATATTCTTTGGCTCTGTTACTACTATTTAATACTTTGCTATATTTTCTATCTCTTTACTGGAATTTTCACTGTATTCATTAATTTTTCTCCCCCATTCAGTGATCATTTTCTTTACCATTACTTTGAATGCTTTATCAGGTTAATAGTTTATCTCCATTTATAATTTTTTTCTGATGTTTTATCTTGTTCTTTAATTTGGAACATATTCCTGTTTCTTCATTTCTTCATTTTACTTGAATCTTTGAGTTGATTTCCATCTAGTAGATAAGAAAACCACCTCTCCCAGTCTTGAAGGGATAGCCTCATGAAGGAGATAAGCTTTGTCATTTAACCCTGTCTCAGCTCTTGGCTAGCTCTCAAATCTCCATGATTGTCCAAACAGTCTATTATATTTTTAATATCTCCCAGTAGTTGAGAGGGTGCCAAAATCAGTCAGTGTTCCAAAAAATATTTCAGCTCCTAGTTTCAGGCTGACTAGAAGGCAGACCCTCAGACATCAGCTTTTAAAATATACTAACATATACAATCCCATGTGACTGAAAGAATAAGCCCTGCTGCCCATGAGAACCCAGCAATTTGGAGGTGTCCCCTGGGTGGCAGTCAGAGAAAATGAGGTTCCAGTTTCAATTCTTCTCTGTGCCATACCAGTGAGCTAGAGCAAGGTAGAGAGAGAACACAAAGATGGTGTCCAGAGTCTATATTCCCTAAGAATGCCTCTGTAGGTTACTAAATGTGTGCCAAAGCCTGCTTCTCAAGCCAAAAGTCCAGGACAAGCAAAGAAACTTACTTCACAGAAAGATTCAGGAGTGTGCCTCAATCTACTCTCTGTGTAGTGCCCTGGGGTTGGTAGCCTGCCAAGAACTGTCTCTGATTGCCACAGTCTTGGACAACTGAGGAATGCAAGCCACACAGTCACCAGAAGCAGGTGACCAAAGGACATTCTATGGGCAGCAGCTATACAAACCAGGGCACAATATATAAAAACCAGGGCACAAGGCAAATGTCTTCAAGACACACTGGTGCTTTGGAGAATGGCAGAGGATGACCATGAAGAAAGTGCCTGACCTTCAAGGTCTCTGGAAAGGATTAATGTTTCCTCATTCTGAAGTTTGTTTTATCTGAAATTCAAATAGCTACTCCAGTTGTTTTGTTTAGTGTTAGAACAGCATATGCTACACCATTTCTTATTTTAACCTATATGAATTGTTATATTCAATATACATAGGTGTGCTAGTTTTCTTTCTATTCATTCTAAATATTGATCAACATAGGTTAATAGCAATCCATTTTTGCATTTTTTCTTTGTTGCATTTGTTCTTTATTTCCCCCTTCTTTTTCTGCATTCTCAACTTTTTAATTGACCATTTTATATTATTACATTTCACCTTCCCTCTTAGAATATCAATTATACCTTTTGTAAAAATTCTTGTTTGACACAGTTTTAAATAATCTAAATTTCCCTTCAAACACATGTAGTGCAGTTACCTTATCAAAAGATAGTCCCAATTATCCTCTTCCATCCTTATAATACTACTGTCACTCTTTCCATTTATCTATATGCTATAAACAGCAAGTACATTGTTACTATTACTTTAAAGTTATTTTTGGATCAACCAAAAATAAGACAAAGATCTTATTCAACTTTCATTTTTTCCTCCTCCATCATTAATCTTTTTCCTCCTTGTAAGAAACTTACCTGTAATGTAAATGTAAGAAACTTAGCATTTCTTAAAAGGCATGTCTACTGGTATTAAATTAGGGTTTATTTAATTTTTTGTTGTCTGTAAAAATTTTTACTTCCTCTCTAATTCTGAGTGATAATTTTGCTGACTATAGATTCTAGGTTGGGAAAGTGTTTTTTTTTTTAATTTTATTATTATTTTTTAATATAAATTTATTTATTTTAATTGGAGGTTAATTACTTTACAACATTGTATTGGAAATATAAACACTTTGCTGCTGCTGCTGCTGCTGCTAAGTTGCTTCAGTCGTGTCCAACTCTGTGCGACCCCATAGAGAGCAGCCCACCAGGCTCCCCTGTCCCTGGGATTCTCCAGGCAAGAACACTGGAGTGGGTTGCCATTTCCTTCTCCAATGCATGAAAGTGAAAAGTGAAAGTGAAGTAGCTCAGTCGTGTCTGACTCTTAGCGACCCCATGGACTGCAGCCTACCAGGCTCCTCCATCCATGGGATTTTCCAGGCAAAAGTACTCTACTCTTTTTTGTGGTTTCTGATGAAAAGTTTACTATTATCCTTTTCCTTGTTCCTCTATAAGTAAGGTTGATTTTCCTTCTCTGGGTTCTCTAGCTATCTACGTGTAACTCTTTGGAATTTATCTTGTGGGTAGTATTTCTCTGAGCTCCTTATTTATATGGTTTCATGTCTATCATTAACATAGAAAACATCTTTGTTCTTTTCATTTCAAATAGTTCTTCTGATTGTCTCTTTCTCCTATTTCTAATATTCCAGTTATTTGTATTTTACACGCTTTGAAAGTATCACAGCTTTTTGATGTTCTGTTCTACTTGTTGTTGTTGTTTTGCTTTGTTCTGGTAATTGATTCCACCCCCTCTCCAACCCCGTATTTCATTCTGGCAACTTTCTCTTTACCTCCTTCAAGTTACTGATTCTTTTCTTATTTGTGCTCAGCCTAGTGATAAGCCCATCGAAAGTATTCTTCCTTTCTTTTGCAGTGTCTTTGAATATGTCCTGTCAATACCTTTTAGAATGTACATCTCTCAGCTACATTTCATTCTTTCTTGCACATTTTCCACCAGTGATATTTACATATTAATTGCATGCATTTTGAACCCCCTATTTGATAATTCTAGCAACTTTTTCAATTGGGCTTGTGTCTCTGGACCGAATATAGGCTGTTTCTTTCCTCTTAGGTGAAACCAGAAGATTACAGGGGACTTAGGAGGGAGCAAAAATCTTTTTCCAGCTAGGATAATGCTCTCATAGGTATTTCTTATAGATAGAAGACTTTCATTATAAAGAATATTCTGAGTTTTGTTGTGAGATTGCAATAGGATTTCTGGAGGTAAACCATGTAAGTGAGAAGATATTCTTAACAACATGGCCTGAAGAATTTCTCACTCCGGAGTTAGTCTATTCTAACCATCAGATAGGTCAAAGTTACCATTTAAATATTTCTATTAATTTATGACACCTGTGACTTCTCTGCCTCCTGGCTATTAGGAATCTCTTGACTGTGATTCTTTGTATTTGCCTGTCTCAATGCTTTGTGGTCATGGTTTGCCTTGAGACATTCAGTTCAGTTCAGTTCAGTTCAGTCACTCGGTCGTGTCCGACTCTTTGCGACCCCATGAATCGCAGCACGCCAGGCCTCCCTGTCCATCACCACCTCCCGGAGTTCACTAAAACTCACATCCATCGAGTCGGTGATGCCATCCAGCCATCTCATCCTCTGTCATCCCCTTCTTCTCCTGCCCCTTATCCCTCCCAGCATCGGAGTCTTTTCCAATGAGTCAACTCTTCGCATGAGGTGGCCAAAGTACTGGAATTTCAGCTTTAGCATCAGTCCTTGCAAAGAACACCCAGGACTGATCTCCTTTAGAATGGACTGGTTGGATCTCCTTGCAGTCCAAGGGACTCTCAAGAGTCTTCTCCAACACCACAGTTCAAAAGCATCAGTTCTTCGGTGCTCAGCTTTTTTCACAGTCCAACTCTCACATCCATACCTGACTACTGGAAAAACCATAGCCTTGACTAGAGGGACCTTTGTTGGCAAAGTAATGTCTCTGCTTTTGAATATGCTATCTAGGTTGGTCATAGCTTTCCTTCCAAGGAGTAAGCGTCTTTTAATTTCATGGCTGCAGTCACCATCTGCAGTGATTTTGGCGCCCCAAAAATAAAGTCTGACACTGTTTCCACTGTTTCCCCATCTATTTCTCATGAAGTGATGGGACCAGATATTAGTTCTCTAATAAGTATAGGAAAAGTTATGAATTTTCACTTTGTTTAGCTTTCTATTGGTGTAAAGATGAGAGTGATTACTTCTCAGATTTTTATATATTACATCTAAAACCAGAAAACAAAAACTGGAATTCAAATTATTTTAGAAATGGTAAAAAATTGCAAAATGCAAATATGAGCTATCTACATTTATATCATCTATATTAAGCTACTCTGAAAATTGTGATATATTTTCTTTCTGCTTTTCCCCCCTGTAGTCTTAAAATTAGTATTATTTTTCAAACAACACTTTCGAGTTTTAAATAATTAAAATCATACAAAAAACATACAAAAAGGCAAGAATAAAGCGATAAGTCACTACTAATCCTACCGTCTACATATAATGTTAGTATTAGGTTTTCTAAACATTTCTTAGACATATAGATAGAATAGAATGAAACATAAGATAATTTGATACAAGTAAAGTCATGTTTTTGTGGGTGAAAAGGTATAAGTTAAAGCTATACTTTTAGAATCTTGGTCTCTGCTATATCATAAGATACTTTGATATTTACTGCAATAGCATTTTCTCCATCTAAGTGTGAGATATATCCTCTTCTCAAGGGGAAATCTTCTGACTTTACATTTCTCCCAAGGTGGATGTGTATATCCTAAAACTTGGTCCTGATGGTTATATTCATTTTACCCCATCTGTCTCCATTAGCTATATTTGATAACCCTTAGGGCAAAAGAGGAAAGTAAGTGGGCATATGACTAAGATTGCTTTTTTCCAGAATTTAAGCCACTTGTGAACAAATACAGAAACTTTTTTTTCTAGTTTATCTTGATGATAGCAATGTAAGCGATAGCAAAGTAAGGGTTATTGATCAAGCTGAAATTCATATCAAAATTTTACATTATTTTGCCACTGGCCCCCAGTTTGTAAAGTTATAGTTATAGTACATTTTTTTGTAAAGTCCATTTTTGTAAAGTTTAAGTTATAGTCCATTTTTTTTTTAATGTTGATGGTAAGTCATTTGTGTTCTTTCAGTTATTTTTTTTTTTTTTGCTCATTTAGTTATTAAGATAGGAAAATTCTAAAAAAAAAAATTAAAAAAAAAAGATAGAAAAATTCTCTGAAGTTTTAATTCATTATGTTAAAAGAAAATCCTATTTCCCCCTTTATAATCAGCAGTTTAATTAGTATAATATTTTTTAAAATTTATTTGTTCATCATGGGTTTTTGTTCTCACCTTTTCCATATATGTTCATTTTTATTTTTGCTTATACTTTTATTTCAATTTTTTAAAAAATATAGAGATTTGTTTTTTGGCCTAACATATAGTCTATTTTCAGAATGTACACTGTGAAAGAATAAGTATTCTGCTATTGCTGGGTGAGATGTTTTATTATATATATATATACACACACACAATATGCTAGCCTGTTTATATAATTGTTATATCAAGTCTTTTATTTTCTTACTCATATTTGAATAATTGTTCTATCCTCTAGTACAGTTGGGATATTAAAGCCTGCAACCATTAAAATAAGTCCCCTACATATGAACAAGTTCCATACTGAGAGCTCTGTAAGCTCAGTTTGTTCTTAAGTCCAACAAAATTAGCTTAGGTACACGAGTAACACCATTGGCTATACAGTACTACATTGTAATAGGTTTATAACACTTTTCACACAAATAACACATGAAGGCAAATAAAAAATTAAAGAAAATACTCTAAATCTTACAGAACCTTGAAAAGTACAGTAGTATAGTGTAACAGTTAGCATACAGGGGCTAGCATCAAGTGGACAGGCAAGAAGAGTTACTGATCAGAGGAGGGAGAGGAGGTAGGAGCTGGTAGAGATAAAGGATCTTCAACAACAGGAAACAGAGGACAAGCTGTAATTTCCTCATAACCTGATGTTGATGGAACACATACTTGCATCTTTAAAGTTTGCAACTTGAGTGTTTATATGTAGGGAACTTACTGTATTGTAGAATTGTTCATTTCTCCATTCAGTTCTGTCAATTTTGCATCATATGTTTTGGACTTTGTTGTTTATTGAATATATGTTTATACTGCTGCTGCTGCTAAGTCATTTCAGTCTGACTCTGTTCCTTTTATCAATGTATGTAATTTTTTCTCCTGCAATAGAGTTTTATTTAAATTTTATTTTGTCTGATAATATATAGCTATTTCAACTTCTTTTAGGTTACAACTTGTATGAAGGACCTTTAAATTTCAAAGTATTTGTGTATTTGTATCTAAAGTGACACTCTTGTAGGAGCATGGAGTTGCATCATGTTTTAATTTTATTCTGTTTTGCCAATACTTTCCTTTTGATTGAAGATTTTAATCCATTTACATTTAAAGCCTTATTGATGAGTAATAATTTTTTTGCCATTTTGCTACTTGTTTTCTGTATGTCTTATATCTTTTTTGTTCTTTGTTTCACCACATTTTGGGGTCAAGATTTTTTTGTTCTACTTTGCTTCTTTTTTCATCTTCTTTTTGTATACATTTCAGATATTATTGTTTAAAATGAAGATTATAATTAACAATATTAATTTATTTGTTGTATAGTCACTCAGTCGTGTCCTACTCTTTGCAATGCCATGGACTGTGTCCCACTTGGTTCCTCTATCCACGGGATTCTCCAAGAAAGAATATTGAAATGAGTTGCCATTTCCTTCTCTGCTATAAATTTATGACAATTTAAATTAACATCAACTTAATTTTGATAAGGAGAATGAAATGGCAACCCACTCCAGTATTCTTGCCTACAGAATCCCGTGGACAGAGGAGCCTAGTGGGCTGCTGTCTATGGGGTCGCACAGAGTTGGACATGACTGAAGCAACTTAGCAGCAGCAGCAGCAGTAATTTTGATAAACATATTAAAACTCCACCTCTGTTATTTTATTAATTATCAAAAATTACATCTTTACATATTATGTATGTATTAATATATATTTGTACATATTTATTAAAATATGGGAAATGCAGGGCTGGATGAATTAAAAGCTGGAATCTAGATTGCTGGAAGAAATATCAACAACCTCAGATATGAAGATGATAACACTCTAATGGCAGAAAGTGAAGAGGAACTAAAGAGCCTCTTGATATGTATGAAAGAAGAGAGTGGCAAAAGCTGGCTTAAAATTCAACATTCGAAAAACTAAGATCATGGCATCCAGTCCCATCACTTCATGGCAAATAGGTGGTGAAAAATGGAAACAGTGACAGATTTTCTTTTCTTGGACTCAAAAATCAATACAGATGGTAATTGCAGCCATGAAATTTAAAGACACTTGCTCCTTGGGAGAAAAGCTATGACACACTAGACAGTGTATCAAAAACAAAGACATCTTTTAGCAACAAAGGTCTGTATAATAAAAGCTATTTTTTTTTTTTTTTGAGTAGTCAGGTATGGACATGAGAGTTGGAACATATGAAGTAGGCTGAGTGCTAGAATTGATGATTTCAAGATGTGGTACTGAAGAAGACCCTTGAGAGTCCCTTGGACTGCAAGAAGATCAAACCAGTCAATTCTAAAGGAAATCAACCATGAATATTCATTGGAAGGACTGATGCTGACGCTGAAGCTCCAATACTTTGGCCACTTGATGTGAAGAGCTGACTCGTTGAAAAAGACTCTGATGCTGGGAGAGACTAAATTAAAATAATAGTGTCAGAGGATGAAATGGTTAGATAGCATCATGGACCCAATGGATGTGAATTTCAGCAAATGTTGGGAGATAGCAGAAGACAGAGGAGCCGGAGGTGCTGTATGTAGTACATGGGGCTGTAAAGAGTCAGAAATGACTCAGGTGGTTGAACAATAACAGAACATATTTATTAATGCATTGACTTTTAAATATAGTAAGAAATAAAAGAGGAGCCACAATTCAAAAGTACATTAATAATGAGTTTTATATTGAATCGTGTAGTTTCCTTTATGGGAGTCCTTTATTTCTTCACATAGCTTTATGTCTCTTGCCCTTTTATTTCAACCTGAAGGACTCCTTTTGATTTTCTTTGAAAGATAGTTTTATTAGTGATAAACCCCATTAACTCTGGTTTACTTGAGAATAATTTCCCCATTTTTGAAAGATAGATTTTCCCAATATAGAATTTTTGATTAATGGTATTTTTTTTTTATAGTTTAAATATATCATTCACTCCCTTTTTGCCTCCATGGAAATCGGCTATAAGTTTTATTAGGAATCCCTTGTACCTGACAAGTCACTTTCCCTTGCTGTTTTCTTTTACTTTTGTTTTTCGATGCTTCATTATAATGTGCTTTGATGTGGATCTATTTGGTTGCATCATACAGTTTACTGAGATTCTTTGATTTGTAGATTCAGGTATTCTGTGAAGTTTGGGAAATTTGAGGCCATTCTTTCTTCATATTTTCTTTCTTCCCCTTTCTCTTTTACCCACTTCTGGGATTCTTATTATTCTTACATTGTGCACTTGATAAAGCCACATAGATCCTTCAGTCTATACCCACTTATTTTAATTATTTTTTAATTGCCCTATCTTTAAGTTTGCTGATTCTTTCTTCTGTATGCTCAAGCCTGTTGTTTAATCCCTCTTGTATTTCAGTTCTTGCTTTGTTGTTGTTGATTTTATTGGCCCTATAACTTTTATTTGCATCATCTTTATATTTTTTGATTTTAATTGACATTCTTATTTTGTTCATGCATTGTCTTCATGATGTTTTTTTTTAGTTCTCTTCTTATGATTTCCCTTGGATCTGAAGCACTTTTAAGGCAGTTGATTTAGAGTCTCTGTGTAATAGGTCCAGTCCTCTAAGATTTACCTCAGTTTCCTCAAGGATGGTTTCTGTTGAATTCTTTATATTTTCTGTGAATGAACCATGCTTTTTTGATTCTTTGTATTCCTTGTAAATTTTTACTGTTATAGAATATTACAACATGAAAATCCTGGAAATCAGATTATTCTCATCTTTGTTCTGACATTCAGTTGTCAGTGAATGACTTGACAGAGGTTCTGTAAAATACCTGAAGTCAAAACAAACAAACAAACAAACAAAAAAACGCTCTTTCAGTGTTTGCAGCCTTAACTGTGCTGGAGGACTGAGCTGGAGGACTACTTCAATCCTAAGCCACTTAAGATTTTCCTTTAGCCACCAGTTTCTACTTGTATAGAGTCTATATGTCTGACAAGTGTATAAGCACAGAATCTTCTCAAATCTTCTTAGAGCATGTGCATGATCCTGGGTATGTACATTGCATTCTGTCTTCCCTGGTATATGAAATGGCTGTTCTGAGCCCTTCTTGTCCCAATAACACTCCTTATTAACTTCCTTCTTGTCCTTTTGGGTTTTATATGCCACTTGTCCAATCAATCTTACTGTGCCCTATGCAGGCAAAGCTTGCATATATACTTAAATCTTTTGACAGATACCACAATCATCTAGAAATTCAATCCATTTGGAAGACAGAGAACAAAACAAAGTCAACCTCTGTGCCAGTCTTTCAGGGAGCTACCAGCCAACTTAAGATGAACAACCACAGTATTTTTAAAGCAAAGTGCATATCAGCTTCCCATCACCAGCAAGTCACACTAGAAATGTGTTCCCTAGTCCTTACATCAGCTGTTGAGCTAAGGAATGGGGGACAAGAGTTGGGTGAAAATGGCATGGTGCTTTCTCACTGAATTTAAGCTGCCCACTCTTTTAAACAATCCTTGGTTTATGCAAATTTCAAGTTAGATTACAGAATTCCCAAAATGTTAATTCTATAAGACATAGCCAGTTTATAGTTGTTTTAATGGATACTGATTCTTAAAATGCCTTACTCCAAAATTTTTCATATTCCCTACCCTCATTTTTAAATTAAGTTTAGCTGAGTATAGAATCTAAATATGACAGCTGTTTTCCACTAAAACATAAAAACCTTCCATGTTTATCCAGTTTTTTTTGTTTTGTTTTGAGGAAGAGGTACCTCAGTTCAGTTCAGTTCAGTCGCTCAGTCGTGTCCGACTCTTTGAGATCCCATGAATCGCAGCACGCCAGGCCTTCCTGTCCATCACCAACTCTTGGAATTCACTCAAACTCACGTCCATCGAGCCGGTGATGCCATCCAGCCATCTCATCCTCTGTTGTCCCCTTCTCCTCCTGCCCCCAGTCCCTCCCAGCATCAGAGTCTTTTCCAATGAGTCAACTCTGATGAGGTACCTGCTGCTGCTGCTGCTGCTGCTGCTGCTATGTCACTTCAGTCGTGTCCAACTCTGTGCGACCCCATAGACAGAAGCCCACCAGGCTCCCCAGTCCCTGGGATTCTCCAGGCAAGAACACTGGAGTGGGTTGCCATTTCCTTTTCCAATGCATGAAAGTGAAAAGTCAAAGGGAAGTCACTCAGTCGTATCCAACTCTTAGGGGACCCATGGACTACAGCCTATCAGGCTCCTCCATCCATGGAATTTTCTAGGCAAGAGTACTGGAGTGGGGTGCCATATTAGACTATTGCCATTTCTTGTTAGAAATCTATCTTTTCTCTTATGCTTCATACCTTTTTCTCTTTTGGCTTTATGTGTTGTCTTTTCCCCTGATCAGTCACGATTTGTTGTTGTTTTTCAGTCACTCAGTCATGTCCGAATTTTGTGACTTCATGGACTGCAGCATGCCAGGCTTCCCTGTCCTTCACCATCTCCTGGAGCTTGCTCAAACTCATGTCCATTGAGTCAGTGATGCCACCCAACCATCTCGCCCTCTGTCATTCCCTTCTCCTCCTGCCTTCAAGGTTTCTCAACCTCAGGGTCTTTTCTAATGAGTCAGCTCTTTGAATCAGGTGGCCAAAATTTTGGAGCTTCAGCTTCAGCATCAGCCCTTTCAATGAATATTAAGGACTGATTTCTTTTAGGATTGACTGGTTTGATCTTGAAGTGCAAGGGACTCTCAAGAGACTTCTCCAACACCACAGTTAAAAAGCATCAATTCTTATATGATATTATACATATTTCAATGCCATTCTCCCAAATCCAGGTTTAATGCACGATACTGGATGCTTGGGGCTGATGCACTGGGACGACCCAGAGGGATGGTATGGGGAGGGAGGAGGGAGGAGGGATCAGGATGGGGAACACATGTATACCTGTGGCAGATTCATTTTGCTATATAGCAAAACCAATACAATATTGTAAAGTTAAATAAAATAAAAATTTTTAAAAAAGCATCAATTCTTCAGTACTCAGCTTTCTTTATATATAGTCCAACTCTCACATCCATATATGACTATTGGAAAAACCATAGCTTTGACCAAATGGACTTTCGTTGTCAAAGTAATGTCTGTCCAGATTAGCATTATTTTTTATTTATTATTTTAAGAATTAAGCATTTTTTTAAAATCTAAAGGTACGTGTTTTATTCAGCTTTGCATGTTGCTTCTCTACCATTCCTCATTGTTTTTATTTTTGATATTCCTATTATATAGATATTATAGGCTCTTGATAGATCCTTTGTGTCTTTTATTTTATTATCTCTCTATTTTGTGTTATGGATGAATTGAAAATCACTCGTAATTTCCTTACTTGTCCAAGTTACATGTTATTATACTCATTAATAT
Organism: Bos taurus; assembly: GCF_002263795.3. Taxonomy (NCBI): domain Eukaryota; kingdom Metazoa; phylum Chordata; class Mammalia; order Artiodactyla; family Bovidae; genus Bos; species Bos taurus. The sequence continues at coordinate 3,119,703 of NC_037329.1, read as the reverse complement.
TTTAATGACTATATATTTTTCACTATGAGATTTATCATTGCTTATTCTTTTTTATCACCAATTGGTGAGATATTTATTGATAACATGTATTCTGATTATTAAAATGGTATCTGCTTTTTGTATAAATTAGAAAACTCAGGGCAAAAACACAGGAAAGTATTAGAGCAGAAAATGAAATGCATTAAGAATCCCAGCTGTCAGATATTCCTGATTTCATTTGATTTATGTTTTTCTGCCTTGATTCTATGCATATATGTGTAAATATCTGAAAATATTTTAGTTCTATTTTGTATTTGTTGCTGATTTATGTAACAATGCTGCTGCTGCTAAGTCACTTCAGTCGTGTCTGACTCTGTGCGACCCCATAGATGGCAGCGCACCAGGCTCCTCCATCCCTGGGATTCTTCAGGCAAGAACACTGGAGTGGGTTGCCATTTCCTTCTCCAATGCATGAAAGTGAAAAGTGAAAGTGAAGTCACTCAGTCGTGTCTGACTCTTAGTGACCCCATAGACTGGAGCCTACCAGGCTCCTCCATCCATGGGATTTTCCCTGCAAGAGCACTGGAGTGGGGTGCCATTGCCTTCTCCATTATGTAACAATAGTCAGGCATTTACTGACAAGCACATCCTCAAGCTATATACCCTGACTTTGTTTTCCTTTGTCTCATTTACTGAGGGTTACCCCAAATGTTTTGAACTTCTTTCTCTAGGCCAATGGGTAAAACTATGCAAGTTACAAAGTACACAAATCTATTTGCATTGTGTTAATTCTGTTCATTTCCTGATTTAATAAATAAATTACCTTTTTTAACATCTGAAACTGTATCACTGCTGTCCCCCAGAATCTCTAAAGAAAAGAAAAGGGAAGATAATATTTCTTGGAAATATGTTCTAAAAGAAATGAACTAAGAGCTTAATTTGGATGGCCTTCAAACAAGTCGTTGCCTGGCATCCCATTATTTTAGGATTTGTTGCCCTTGATAAGGAGTAGTATGTCAGAGTAGCCTAGGCCTTTATGCAGCTCCTGAGATGAGTCTACTAGGGACTGCAACCACTTCAGTGCAGGTTTTGTTTTCTCCCCCTACTTCTGCATCAGAATTTTCTCCAGGCCTGTGTGCTTCTGAGTGATAGCATGGCTCGTGGCTGACCCCATGGAGAAAGCTCTATCTGATGTGGTAAGTAACATAGACAATGCAGACAAATGTAATCCCTCTTCTCAGCAGGACCTTTGCCTGACCAGGCGTAATGGAAGGTGCCAGGGGAGACCACCCCGGGGTGTGGGCCAAGAACTGCTGCAAGGGCAGAATGTAGCACAAACAGGGCCAGAGCTGGATTTAAACAGAAAAAAAGGATTTTTCTTTTGCCTCCCTCAAAGCCCATGGAGGTTTCTCTCCCATCTATCTTTGTGCTTTCAAGTTCAGGGTCACAGCTTTGAATTCAAGGCCACTGACAGTTCATTTGTATCCTTCTACCCTCTGAAGTTCTGGGCAGCGTGCTTGCCTGGAGCAGTGATCTTATTGGTCAGGAGTTGGTTACCTCAAATTTGGAAGCACAAATCTATATGTAGCAGAGGCTATCTGTGCAGTGTTTAGGGAAGCGAACCATTTATGAATGTTGTTTAGCAGAATTAAAAATTACTACTAATTTATTCAACTGTGAAAAAATGCATACAGAAGGGAAAATTTTTAAAATAGCAAATCAGACATTTCTAATGTTGATAAATTAGAGAAAACTTATTTGCAGTTGGTGGCCTCCTGCAGCCCCAACCTGACTGATCTGGGCATTGTAACACAGTTCTCATCTGACTGCTTCAAAACTTACTTTTCCAAAGTATGCTCTTAAGTCCAGTGTAGAAGGTAAGGCTTATAAATCTGAAGGCTTCCCTTCATCCCTCATTCCCTTGATGTTGCATATCAACAAGGTGTTTCCTCACTCTACAACCATCCTCTCCCCTCTCTGCCCAATAAATCCAGACCATCTTTGAAAGCAGCTTTGGAATCCAATAAATTAAAGTCAACCTTCATTCTTTCACTTTATGGGGAAATTAGCTTACCTTCCTAATCCCCAGTGTCTCCTTCTGTAATATGTAGGGATTTTGATATCTACCTTGAATGTTTATTGACACTTTAGCTTAGAGGCCAAACATATGTCAGGACCTGCTTTCATGATATCCATTGTTACTTTCAATATTATTTTTGTTGCAATTACAAAATTCAGCCCTTATTCCACTTTCTGGAACATGCCTTCACAGGCTCTGTCATCCCTGTTATCACAATCAGTCAGAAAATAAAACCCTTATAAAAAGTTCAATTGCCCCAATAATTGTAGAGTACTCTATTAGGAGTTCTGAGGGGAAGAACATGATGGAGACACAATGTATCTGTTTGGAAGATGAGTCAAATATGAATGGGGTGCTGGTTCCACTCCTGCCCATGGTCCATGCTGAGAAGTGGCCTGGAAGCCAAGCATTGCAGCAGGAAGAGGGTGCTATGTGGCAGCTTCTAATAAGTAACTCAGTGGCCTCAAAACTCCTCTGAGTTCAAAAATAATTCTTCTGCATTTCCTGTTTTAGAGAAAAGGCCTACTGCTACTAACTCACTTCAGTTGTGTCCGACTCTGTGAGACCCCATAGATGGCAGCCCACCAGGCTCCCCTGTCCCTGGGATTCTCCAGGCAAGAACACTGGAGTGGGTTGCCATTTCCTTCTCCAGTGCATGAAAGTGAAAAGTGAAAGTGAAGTCAGTCAGTCATGTCCGACTCTTAGCGACCCCATGGACTGCAGCCTACCAGGCTCCTCCATCCATGGGATTTTCCAGGCAAGAGTACTGGAGTGAGGTGCCATCACTTTCTCCAGAGAAGAGGCCTAAGGCAAATTGAATTTGAATGTAGTTGTGGATTTTGGGAGTCATATATATATTTTAACCCTTATAATTGCAGCTGAAAAATGGGGGTGGATATCACACCTGTTAAAATGACTATTATCAAAAAAGACAAAAGGTAACAGTTGCTGGCAAGCATTTCAAGAAGAGAAAACTCCTGTGCAGTATTGGTGGAAAAGTAAATTGGTGCAGTCACTATGAAAAACAGAACTATCACGTGATCACGTGACAACTCCATTCTTGGGTCTTTATCCAAAGGAAACAAAAACACTACCTCAAAAAGATATATGGATCCCCACGTTCACAGCAGCATTACTTATGATAGCTAACAAATGGAAGCAACTAAGTGACCATCAATTGAATGGATAAAGAAGGTGTACATAGATATATAAAATGGGATAATATTCAGCCATAAGAAAGGAATTTTTGCCATTTGTGAAAACATGGATAAACATTGAGGACATTAAGCTAAATGAAATAAATCAGACAGAGACAAATGCCTTATGGCCTCACTTATATATGCAATCTAAAAAAATATCCCCAAACAACCAAACTCACAGATTCTGAGAGCATATTGGTGGCTGTCAGAGGCAGGGGGTGGGTGGGTGGGTGTGGCATGGGTATAATAGGTGAAAGTGGTCAAAAGATACAAACGTTTAGTTATAAAATAAATGTCAGGGGATACAATGCATAGCATGGTGACTATTTGAAAGTTATTGAGAGAATAGGTTTTAAAAGTTCTTAGCACAAGAAAAAAAAAAACTGCTGCTTTGTATGGTGACAGATGTTAATTAGACTTATCATGCTGGAACATTTTACAATATATACAAATACGGAATCGTTATGTTGTACACCAGATACTAATAAGTTATATGTCAATTATACTCCAGGGAAAAATAACATACCTTGGAGGTTGATCTCTTTGGAGTGCTCTGTTCTGCTTCCCTATGATCCATCCTTAAATACTAGCCAAGTGGGTCTTTAAAGAATATAAGTCAAACTGTTGCCACCTGTTTATAAACCTGCAGTATCTCCCCAGTGGTATCTAGCAGAGAGTTTATGTCTCTCCATAGCTAGTAGGATGGTGTGTTTTGGATTATGTAGGCCTTTCTGATGTCCTTTCTTGCCACACTCACAGCTTGCCTCCTTTGACTCATGCTAAGGTAATCCTTACCCAGTTGTGCTGTTGGCTTGTTACCACCATAGATCCCTGCTTCCTCTGTGTCTTCTCCCTGGAGTATGCCATCCCAAGGTTCTTGACAGGTCAGGTCCAAGCTTCTAGACCACTTTTTCAGAAACATCTTTACTGCCCAAGCTTCTGTCCACCCCACTGCCACCTCTCTCTATCACTGAAAGGGTTTTTATTTTAATTCATTTGTTTGCTTGCTTGTTTTTGTTTTTCCCTATCACTGACCACTGGCATTTATACTCAGCCTGAATATAAAAAGTGAACTAAACTATTTGTTTGTTTACTTCAACATCTGTCCTAATTGCTCATGGTTTTCACTCTGATTTATGAGATTTATGTTGTACTAACAAAATGGCAGAGTAGAAGAACATGTGCTCATCTTCTCCAGTGAGAACTCCAAAATTGCAACTAACCACTGAACAACCATCGACAGGAGAATGTTGGATCCCACCAAAAAAGATACCCCACATCCAAGGGCAAAGGAGAAGCCCCAAACAGATGGCAGGAGGGGCAAAATCACATTTAGAATCAAACCACATACCTGCCAGAGATGATTGGAGGGCTCAAACAAATCCTTGTGTGCACCAGGACCCAGGGACCCCACAAGAGACTGAGCAAGACCTACCTTTGAGTGATTGAATGTCTCCTGTGGAGGCACATGTCAGCAGTGGCCTGTCACGAGGAAAGGGACTCTGGCTGCAGCAGACCTGGGAAGCATGCCATGTGAGCCCCACCATACAGCACCAAACAGACAATCCACAAACTGGAGAATAATTATACAGAAAAAGTTCTCACACTGTTGTGAACGTTCTAGGGCCCACAACAGATTTCCCATGTGAGGATCTGGCAACGGGACTGAAAACTCTCAGGGAATTTGACTTTGAAGGCCAGTGTGATTTGATTACATAACTTCCACAGTGCTGGGGAAACAGACTCTAGGAGGGCACAAACAAAACTCTGTGTGCACCAGGACCCAGGATAAAGAAGCAGTGACCACACAAGATAGTGATCCAGACTTTCCTGTTAGTGTCCAGGAGTCTCTGGTGGAGGCGTGGGTCAACAGTGGCTGCCAATGGATCAGGGGCACTGATTATAACAGTCCTGGCATAAATCCTTTTGAATGATGTTGCCATTACTGCCATTACCCATACCAAAGCTTGGCCTCAAGCCAAACTACAGGGAGGGTACACAGCCCCCTGTCAATCAACATAAACTTGAATTAAAGATTTACTGAACATGACCCCACCCATCAGAATAAGACTCAGATTACCCATAGCCAGTCTTTCCCATCAGGAAGCTTCCACAAGCCTCTTATCATTATCCATAAGAGGATAGACAGAATGGAAACCACAGTTACAGAAAACTAACCAAACTGATCACTTGGATCACAGCCTTCTCTAATCCAATGAAACTATGAGCCACACTGTGTTAGGACCACCCAAGATGGATGGGTCATGGTGGAGAGTTCTGACAAAACATGGTCCGCTGGAAAATGGAATGGCACACAACTTCAATATTCTTGACATGAAAACTCTATGAACAGTATGAAAAGGCAAAAGGATATGACACTGAAAGATGAACTCCCCAGGTCAGTAGGTGCCCAGTATGCTACGGGAGAGAAGTGGAGAAATAGCCCCAGAAAGAATGAAGAGGCTGAGCCAAAGTGAAAACAACACCCAGTGGTGGATGTGATTGGTGATGGAAGTAAAGTCCAATGCTATAAAAAACAACATTGCATACACCTCTGGAATGTTAGGTCCATGAATCAAGGTAAATTGGAAGTGGTCAAACAGGAGATGGCAAGAGTGAACATCAACATTTTAGGAATCAGAGAACTAAATGGACCAGAATGGGTTTTGATGACTATTATATCTACTACTGTGGGCAAGAATCCCTTAGAAGGAATGGAGTAGCCCTCATAGTAACAAAAGAGTCTGAAATGCAGTACTTGGGTACAATCTCAAAAATGAAAGAATGACCTCTGTTCATTTCCAAGACAAACCGTTCAAGATCACAGTATCCAAGTCTATATCCCAACCACTAATGCTGAAGAAGCTGATGTTGGATGGTTCTATGAAGACATACAAGATCTTCTAGAACTAACACCAAAAATAAAAATGATGTCCTTTTCATCATGGGAGACTGGAATGCAAAAGTAGAAAGTTAAGAGATAATCAGAGTAACATGCAAGTTTGGCCTTGGAGTACAAAATGAAGCAGGGCAAAGACTAACAGAGGTTTTGTCAAGATGATGCACTGGCCATACCAAATACCCTCTTGCAACAACTCAAGAGATGACTCTACACATGGACATCACCAGATGGTCAACACTGAAATCAGATTGATTATATTCTTTGCAGCCAAAGATGGAGAAGCTCTAAACAGTCAGCAAAAACAAGACCAGGAGCTGAATGTGACTCAGATCATGAACTCCTTATTGCAAAATTCAGACTTAAAATGAAGAAAGTAGGGAAAACCATTAGACTATTCAGGTATGACCTAAACCAAATCCCTTATGATAATACAGAGTAAGTGACAAATAGATTCAAAGGATTAGAGCTTATAGAGTGCCTAAAGAACTATGGAGGGAGATTCATAACATTGTACAGAAGGCGGGATCAAAACCATCCCCAAGAAAAAGAAATGCAAAGGTGAAACGGCTATCTGAGAAGGCCTTACAAATAGCTGAGAAAAGAAGAGAAGTGAAAGGCAAAGGAGAGAAGGAAAGTATATCCATCTGAATACAGAGTTCCAAAGAATAGCAAAGAAAGATAAGAAAGCATTCCTTAGTGATCATTGCAAAGAAATAGAGGAAAACAATAGAATGGGAAAGACTAGAGATGTCTTCAAGAAAATTAGAGCTACCAAAGGAACGTTTCATGCAAAGATGGATACAATAAAGGACAGAAACGGTATGGACCTAACAGAAGCAGAAGATATTAAGAAGAGGTGGCCAAAATGCACAGAACTATACTAAATGATCTTAATGACCCAGATAACCATGATGTGATCACTCACCTAGAGCCAGACATCGTGGAATGCAAAGCCAAGTGGGCCTTAGGAAGCATCACTACGAACAAAGCTAGTGGAGGTGATGGAATTCCAGCTGAACTATTTGAAATCCTAAAATATGATGCTGTGAAAGTGTTGCACTCAATATGTCAGCAAATTCGGAAAACTTAACAGTAGCCACAGGATCAGAAAAGGTCAGTTTTCATTCCAGTACCAAAGAAGGGCAATGGCAAAGAATGTTCCAACTACAGAACAGTTGCACTCATCTCACATGTTAGCAACATAATATTCAAAATTCTCCAAGAGAGGCTTCAACAGTACTTCAACCAAGAACTTCAAGAGGTTCAAATTGTATTTAGAAAAGTCAGAGGAACAAGAGATCAAATTGCTAATATCTGTTGGAGCATAGAAAAAAAATATTCTAGAAAAACATCTATTTTTGCTTTATTGACTATACCAAAGCCTTTGATTGTGTAGATTACACAAACTGTGGAAGATTATTAAAACAATGGGAATACTAGACCACCTTACCTGCTTCCTGAGAAATTTGTATGCAAGTCAAGAAGTAACAGTTAGAACCAGAAATGGAAAAATGGACTTTTTCCAAATTGAGAAAGGAGTACATCAAGGCTGTATATTGTCACCCTGCTTATTTAACTTATATGCAGAGTACATCATGAGAAATGCTGGGCCGGATAAACACAAGCTGGAATCAAGATTGCCAAAAGAACTATCAATAATCTCAGATATGCAGATGACACCATCCTTATGGCAGAAAGTGAAGAGGAACTAAAAAGCCTCTTGATGAAAGTGAAAGAGGAGAGTGAAAAAAAACTGGCTTAAAATTCAGCATTCAAAAAATAAGATCATGGCATCCATTCCCATCACTTCATGGCAAACAGATGGGGAAAGAATGGAAATAGTGACAGACTATTTTCTTGGGCTCCAAAATCACTGCAGATGGTGACTGCAGCCACTAAATTAAAAGACGCTTGCTCCTTGAAAGAAAAGCTATGACCAACCTAGACATCATATTTAAAAGCAGAGACATTAGCTTGCCAATAAAGCTTGCCAATAAAGATCAGTATAATCAAAGCTGTGGTTTTTCCAATTTTCATGTATGGATGTGAGATTTGGACCATAAAGAAAGCTGAGTACCAAAGAATTGATGCTTTTGAACTGTGGTGTTGGAGAAGACTCTTGAGAGTCTCTTGGACTGCAAGGAGATCAAATCAGCCAATCCTAAAGAAAATCAGTCCTGAATATTCATTGGAAGAAATGATCCTGAAGCTCCAATACTTTGGTCACCTGATGCGAAGAGCTGACTCTGGAGAAAACCCGGATGCTGGGAATTATTGAAGGCAGGAGGAGAAGGGGATGACAGAGGATGAGATGGTTAGGTGGCATCAGATGACTCAATGGACATGAGATTTTGCAAGCCTGGGGTTGGGGGGGGGATAGGGGAGGTGGTGTGGAGTTGGTGATGGACAGACAAGCCTGGCATGCTACAGTCCTTGGGGTTGCAAAGAGTTGGATGTGACTGAACTGAATTGAACATGGACAAATATTTATATTATTACCCTAACTACCACTCATTGCAAGTATCTTGTTCTTTGACTTGCTTTTTACCTATTTTTCCCCACGGCCCTTCAGCTCCAGAGGGGTAGGAAAGACAACCAGTGAACCCAGAGCATGTGGGCATGGGAGACACAGGTGAATGAATGGGTGGCTTCTTTCAAGAGCAATGTGAATCCTGAGGCCATATAATCTATTTCAAGATAGAAAAAACCACTTCTTTAATCATGTGCCTGATTATTGTTTGTTACTCCTAAGTATCCTCTACATTTCTTAGGTTGAGTCTCCCTTTTCAGTACTCAATTTATAGCATCCTCTCTTGTATTATTTTCTCTTTGCCTCTTTCTCTACTTCTGGAAATTGTATTTAACTTTGTTCCTAATGTTATTTTACTTTTTCTTAATGTCATTTATGCACTCCCCTGCCTCCAATGCAGTTTTAATTCTGCAAGTCAGTGTTTAATTTCCTTGAACTCTTGCACTGTTTCTTTTTTCTTCCATCTCTAGTTCAACTTGTCCTATCCACTTACTTTTCTGCTACATTTTCTTAGAAGGTATGTGCTTGCATCCTTTTGAGGACACCAAAGGATAATGTCCAAACATTCTTCTGCTTGCTATAGTGCATCATTTTCTACATACACTTTAATTAAAACTCCAGGTTAGTTTCATTTACTTATTGTGTGGATTTTTTAGATCTTTGTATGGTTTGTTATGCCTCTTTTATGCACCTCACCGAAGGAAAGACTGACTCTGACTGCCTTGGCAGTACTCACAGGTGTTGTTAGTACCCTGTTTCTCAGGCCTAGACATGGAGAAGGTTAATTTGCTTGACTAGTTTTTAGAAAATATGCAAAGTACCTATTTTTTTCTAGGTGAAAATGGATCTTAATCTTGTGGCCTACTTCTCTAAACTGATGACAAACACACCATCTTTGCACATTCAATATGTAGTGCTCCCAGCTGCATCTAGATATTGCACCTTCCATGACCCCTAGGTGTAGAGATGAAACTCCAGGATGCAGGGGCAGAGCCCCACCACTGCCTTGCCTGCTGTCTTCTGGGAGCTGTGGTCTGTATCTGGAGGCCATTAGGGTTCTTCACTGGGATGGGGTAAGGAAAAGATATGTTCTCAGTGTTGTAGTTTCTACATGGTCCTCAGTCTTGAACTATCATTTTAGAGGAATGTTAGTAAAGGTGAGATTAAGGACAGAAATACCATTTTAAACAGAAAAGCTTGTTTTGTTTTGTTTTGTTTTTTTTTCCCTTCAAGATTAACTTTTCAAATCTCCTGCATGTGATAGTCTTACTCCGATGACTTCTTTCCTTCACCTTTTATTCTTCCCTATCGCTACTTGCTGAAACATTCATCTCTCCTCCTTCTCAATTCACACACCTTCAACACCCTGAGATAGGCTTTCTGAAGAGACCCATGGCCTTCCCTTTGTTATTATATTTTACCTGACATTTTTAGTCTTGTCCATTTCACTTTCACTTCATGGGCTCCTGGACCTGTTCTTTATTTCTTCTTCTCCCATAAGCATCTTCCCTACCAGTTAAGCTTCTGGCATTCAACTTGGAGAGAACACCCATCACCTTTCTGGAGATGACTCTTTTGCCCTGAGCTCCTCATCCACCTACAGTGCTTTCCCATCACCACGCTCCTCTCCCTTCTGGGTACAAAGGGAGACCTTTCCAAGCCCCTTTGTGGTTAGGTGGGACCATGCAACTGTATCTGTCCAAAGTAATGGGAACAAAAGTGACATATTTCACTATTAGACCAAAGTATTTAAAATCCACGTTTTTTTAAATATATTTTTTAAAATTTTAAAATAGTTTTAGACTTTTAAAAATTTGTAAAGATAGTACAGAGGGTTCCCATATGTTCCATGCCTCTGTGTCTGTGTGCGTGTGTGTGTGTGTGTGTGTGTGTGAATCACTCAGTCATATCTGACTCTTTGCTACCCCATGGACTATAGCTCACCAGGCTCTGCTGTCCATGGGATTCTCCAGGCAAGAATACTGAATGAGGTTGCCATTGCCTTCTTCAGGGCATCTTCCTGACCTGGGGAGTGAACCAGGTCTCCTGCATTGCAGAAAGATTCTTTACCCTTTGAGTCATGTTCCATGCCTAGGTTCTCTTTTATTAACATCTTACAGTAATATGGTAACTTTGTCACAGTTAATGAACCAATACTGACACATTATTAAGATTCATAGACTATTCAAATTTTCTTATTTTGTGCCTAATATCCTTTTTCTGTTCCAGAAATTCATCCAGGATAAAACATTACATTTTATCATTATGTCTCCTCAAATTCCTCTTGACTCCGACAATTTCTCAGACTTCCCTTATTTTTAAGTAATCTTGACAGTTTTGAAGTATTTTGTAGTCAGGTATTTTACAGAATGTCCCTCAATTAGAATTTGTCTGATGATCGTCTCGTGATTAGACTAGGGCAGTGTGTTTGGGGGAGGTAATACACCATTTTCATCATATCAAGAGTTTGTATTATTGACATGTCTTTTCACTGTTGATGTAACCTTGATGACCTGGCTGAGGCAGTGATTATCAGGTTTCTCCACAGTAAAGTGACTGTTTCCCTTTATTTCTCATACTGTGCCCTATGCTAAGTAACAGCTTACTGTGATATCACTATGTACCACCCACAATGAAGAGTGTACAGTTAAGCTTCACTTCCTTGGGGCACAATGCCCCTTCTTTTCCATGCTCTATATTCCCCTGTTGCCTTTGGAAAGAAATAAAATATTGTTGTATTAAAGTATTGAGGTTTATTTGTTATTACAGCTTAGCCTAATCAATCCTGGTTAATACACTGTTTTTTTCTATCATTGTTCCAGTGATACCTTAAACTCAGTATATCTGAAACTGATTTTGTCCAACCTCCTAGAAATGCTTCCAAACTTCCCTCTTAACAATTAAGTAAACCATGTTATTATTATAAATGTCCAGATTCAGAAGCTTAATATGTGTTCTCAGTACAGAATACAGTCCATGGTTTGTAAAACAACTTCATGAAACATTTTTATCATTCATATTCTGCATTACTCAGAGTTCATAGTTGCAACAAGCCAAGAGTAAATGAATGACTGCATTAAGAAGAAGAGACAGACTGCTAAGCAGCTCCTCAAAAAATTTTTGGGAAGGATGGAGAGCCAATCTAGGCCACAACTCTAAACAGATGCTGGACATTTCATGCCAATGCTGATGAACTTGGCGATTGTACATCAGCTCTATTCTCTCTGTCCTACAGCTCCTGATGAATGTATCCATATCACTGTTGCCATGAGGAATTTCTCAGCTCTTCCAAAATTGTATTATTCTTGCAAAATCCAAAGTTCCAAGTAGTACATTGGCTGGGCCAAGCCTGGGTCACTTGCCCAGACCTAGTTCCTGGCTGATCTATTCCTGGGCTGAGGGAATACCTGGCCATCACTTCAGCCAAGATCCATACAGTTGAGAGTCTCCAAATTAAAGAAAACCATATAGAAAAGGTATACATCCACTACAATACTTATTTGACTATTGCAATTTTTGAGAATCAGAAGCTCCATGCCTGCCCAAGGCTGTATGCTTAGTGGCAGAATAAATTTCAGACCCTGGATGTTCAGAATTAAAGTCTCTTCATTTTGACGTCTACACTATTCCTAATAGCTTTTCTTTCTTTTAAATATCAGTGATGAAAGGGCTTTATTTAGGGTTTTTATAATCGATGTTCAAGCTGGTTTTAGAAAAGGCAGAGGAACCAGAGATCAAATTGCCAACATCCACTAGATCATGGAAAAAGGAAGAGAATTCCAGAAAAACATCTATTTCTGCCTTATTGACTATGCCAAAGCCTTTGACTGTGTGGATCACAACAAACTGTGGAAAATTCTGAAAGAGATGGGAATATCAGACCACCTGACCTGCTTCTTGAGAAACCTATATGCAGGTCAGGAAGCAACAGTTAGAACTGGACATGGAACAACAGACTGGTTCCAAATAGGAAAAGGAGTCCGTCAAGGCTGTATATTGTCACCCTGCTTATTTAACTTATATGCAGAGTACATCATGAGAAATGCGGAGCTGGAAGAAGCACAAGATGGAATCAAGATTGCCAGGAGAAATATCAATAACCTCAAATATGCAGATGACACCACCCTTATGGCAGAAAGTGAAGAGGAAATAAAAAGCCTCTTGATGAAAGTGAAAGAGGAGAGTGAAAAAGTTGGCTTGAAGCTCAACATTCAGAAGACTAAGATCATGGCCCCTGGTCCCATCACTTTATGGAAAATAGATGGGGAAACAGGGGAAACAGTGTCAGACTTTATTTTTGGGGGCTCCAAAATCACTGCAGATGGTGACTCCAGCCATGAAATTAAAAGATGCTTACTCCTTGGAAGGAAAGTTATGACCAACCTAGATAGTATATTCAAAAGCAGAGACATTACTTTGCCAACAAAGGTCCGTCTAGTCAAGGCTATGGTTTTTCCAGTGACCATGTATGGATGTGAGAGTTGGACTGTGAAGAAAGCTGAGCGCCGAAGAATTGATGCTTTTGAACTGTGGTGTTGGAGAAGACTCTTGAGAGTCCCTTGAACTGCAAGGAGATCCAACCAGTCCATTCTAAAGGAGATCAGTCCTGGGATTTCTTTGGAAGGACTGATGCTAAAGATGAAACTCCAGTATTTTGGCCACCTCATGCGAAGAGCTGACTCATTGGAAAAGACCCTGATGCTGGGAGGGATTGGGGGCAGAAGGAGAAGGGGATGACAGAGGATGAGATGGCTGGATGGCATCACTGACTCGATGGACATGAGTTTGAGCAAGCACTAGGAGTTGGTGATGGACAGGGAAGCCTTTTGTGATGCAGTTCATGGGGTCGCAAAGAATCAGACATGAATGAGCTAATGACCTGAACTGAACTGGATCTGAATGCTCAGCAGGGGAGCTTAAGTCTTGCATTCAAGAAGCATCTGAGATTGTTCTGATTGAAGTTGGAGAAGGTGGATCTAGTGCATAATAACACCAGAATAATTCCTGTTGCTTAAATATGCCTTGAATTTTTTCATGTCTACATATTTGCTGTTACTGTGGACCATAATGCAGAGAAGTTTCCATCTCATTTTCCCCTATTTTTCACTTACAGACACATCCATACTTTCAAGCACAGTCTCCATGCCACCTTCGCTATGAAACCTACCAGCCACCACACTCCCAAGTGAACCATCTCTGTTTTCCTGAAGCTCTCATGTCTCCTTCCTACCCACCACATGCTGTGGTTAAGAGGTCCATCTGCCTCCCTTGCTGCTTTTCATCTCTATGAAGAGAGAAACCATTTTTTAAAAAATTTGTCAGTGCAGACTTTCTACATAATAATTGTTCAAATATTTTTTTTTAATTTTATTTTATTTTTAAACTTTACATAATTGTATTAGTTTTGCCAAATATCAAAATGAATCCGCCACAGGTATACATGTGTTCCCCACCTTGAACCCTCCTCCCTCCTCCCTCCTTATACCATCCCTCTGGGTCGTCCCAGTGCACTAGCCCCAAGCATCCAGTATCGTGCATCGATCCTGGACTGGCAACTTGTTTCTTACATGATATTTTACATGTTTCAATGCCATTCTCCCAAATCTTCCCACCCTCTCCCTCTCCCACAGAGTCCATAAGACTGTTCTATACATCAGTGTCTCTTTTGCTGTCTCGTACACAGGGTTATTGTTACCATCTTTCTAAATTGCGTTAGTATACTGTATTGGTGTTTTATAGGCTCCAGTTTCATCCACCTCATTAGAAGTGATTCAAATGTATTCTATTTAATGGCTGAGTAATACTCCATTGTGTATATGTACCACTGCTTTCTTATCCATTCATCTGCTGATGGACATCTAGGTTGCTTCCATGTCCTGGCTATTATAAACAGTGCTGCGATGAACATTGGGGTACACATGTCTCTTTCCCTTCTGGTTTCATCAGTGTGTATGCCCAGCAGTGGGATTGCTGGATCATAAGGCAGTTCTATTTCCAGTTTTTTAAGGAATCTCCACACTGTTCTCCATAGTGGCTGTACTAGTTTGTTGATTTGAATGTAGTGAAGTAGCTGGTGACACAACTGGGAATAAATGGGGAAAACTCAGCAGCCAGGTGAGACACTTTCCCATTTCTCATTAGAAGACAAGAAAGAAGTTGAATTATAGACCTGCATTTCACAGTGGACATGGAGCCTGTGGTGGTATCAGATTCTCTCCTATTTTATTAGAAAACTGAAATACACACCCACACACCACTCACATATATATACCATGAGACTTAAAGGAAATTTCTGGATGTGTTTTCACTCCCAGGTTTGATTGACTGCATCACTTATGGAAATCTGAAAAGATTCTTATTTTAGGCTTATACTTGTCATGTCTCCATTCCTCCTGCTCTATAAATAAACTGCCAGGCAGCACTTCTGCATCAAAAGCCAGCCCACTATAGTCACTTCTAGAAGCCTTCATCCTACACCTCAAATGACTGTGCAGATTTGCCATGACCTCCTTGTAAGAAGTGGAACCCTATAAGCCAAGCCAAGAACCCAGCTGAGCACACCCATCAGTGATGGAGCCCATAAATCAGACACACAGAAGACCAGTTTTTGAAATGAGCTGAACCAAATGTTATCATACTTAAAGTGGGAGAAGTGTTGGAGAAGTTCTCAGTTCAGAGTCAATTCTATTGATACTATCATATGCAATAAATACATGTTTCCAACAAGAAGCAGACTATAGTGACCACATTGTTTATCTGAGGACTAGTCCTTCTCTTCCTTCCTTTTTTCTCTGTCTTTATTTTGTTCTATTATTTTTACTTTTTCCTTAAATTCACATAATTTCAGTTAATATGATTATAAGAAACTGGGATTTTCACCAGTGTATCATTTTACTTTCAAGTTAGGTTATCAGACCAGATCAGATCAGATCAGTCGCTCAGTCGTGTCCGACTCTTTGCGACCCCATGAATTGCAGCTCGCCAGGCCTCCCTGTCCATCACCAACTCCCGGAGTTCACTCAGACTCATGTCCATCCAGTCAGTGATGCCATCCAGCCATCTCATCCTCTGTCGTCCCCTTCTCCTCCTGCCCCTAATCCCTCCCAGCATCAGAGTCTTTTCCAATGAGTCAACTCTTCGCATGAGGTGGCCAAAGTACTGGAGTTTCAGCTTTAGCATCATTCCTTCCAAAGAAATTCCAGGGCTGATCTCCTTCAGAATGGACTGGTTGGATCTCCTTAATCCCTGGACTCAGCCTTCCCAGAGAAGACAGTGAGAAAGAACAGAGACTCCGTCTAGAGTTGATCTGGGGCTGTAGGTTAGCCACAGTACCATTTAAGATATGTGATCATACTGCTAAGTCAAGTTTGTGTTGAGGTATCAGATCTAGCTGCATCACACTCATTACAGACTTCAATGGGGAATGTCCTTCCATCATTAGCAAAGTCAGCCTGTTTCACTGGACTGTTTGTCCATTCCTTTCCTGTCTGCCACTGTGTGGCCTCCTTCTGCATGATTATTACCCCATGATCTCATGACATATCTAAGTTCATTCTCATACATTTATATCTTCTAGAAAATAATCAAAATGATACAACATGAAGATCCAAAAAGGCTGAAAGTAAAAGAAAAAACAATGTGATATAAACATTACATAGACAAAGAATCATGCATAAATTCTGGGAAAGTCCCCTGTGACTTAGAGGCTGAAAGAACTTTCTGTGGGCTTCCTATGAAGTAGAGTCCCAAAGGCCAGTTCTGGGCCTGAGTGATCTCCCAGGAGATGGCCAGCACTTTGAGGAGGCAGCCTTTGAAGGCAGGTAAAGGCAGGTTGACAAGAAGCTGTGCTGCATTCAACAAATCACTTCACTTCTCTGAGCCTCAGGGTCTTCATTTAAGTGTGGAAACTGTCACTTTTTTTGGCCTTTTGAGATTTTCTTTTTTTTTTAATTTATTTTTATTACTAGTAAAGAGATGAAAGCATGGATGTTCTGATTTTAAGTGGGACATAACTGGGCAAATACCTAAGAATCTCAAAAGAAAGCAGGTAACCTCCAACTTTGAGCATCTTTTATTTCACTGGTTCTCCCTTTTCCATAGCTCCTCCTCTGCCTTCTGAAAATGGTTGTATCATCTGTTAACTAAGCATTGTATTGAGAGGTACTCTTGGTAATACTCTGATGTAAAGACATCATCCTCGGTCTCAGAGATGAAAAGAGGAAAGGGATAGGGAGAGGAGTGCTTGGTGGTTTCCAGGCACTGGGATGCAACCATATGTTGCTTTTAAAACAGCCCTTCTTAAATGATTTTTATCACCTCATTTTCCAGATAAAGACACTTAGGATCACAGTTGAAACATTGTTAATAAGTATTTTTTCTACAATGAATGTGTGCAAAGTGTAGATGTCTAAAAACCATAACTAACACAAAAATAAGGCTGGAAGATGTGACAATTATACTGGTGATGAGACACTGTGTGACACAGTTTCAATGTTGTTGAAAATCAAGCATGCTGGAGTCTGAGGACAGAAAGCTTCGTGTTCATACATGATATTTTACATGTTTCAATGCCATTCTCCCAAATCTTCCCACCCTCTCCCTCTCCCATAGAGTCCATAAGACTGTTCTATACGTCCAGGTTCAATGCACGATACTGGATGCTTGGGGCTGGTGCACTGGGAGGACCCAGAGGGATGGTATGGGAAGGGAGGAGGGAGGAGGGTTTAGGATGGGGAACACATGTATACCTGTGGTGGATTCATTTTGATATTTGGCAAAACTAATACAATTATGTAAAGTTTAAAAAAAAAAAAAAAAGCTTCGTGTTCTAAGTTTAGAGGATACACATGACAAACGCTATCCTGAGCTAACTTCAAGCCAGGTGCACATGGAAATGAAGGGCTTGGTGGGGCAAAGTGTAGAAATGTGGTGGTCATTCATCCCCCACCTCCCTTCCCTGCATGGGTTCCCTAGAAGCAGAGCCTGAGACAAATACTCAGGTAGAAGAAATTTATTTAGAAGGTGATCCCGGGAAGCAGAAATGAGAGGGAAATGAGTGTGAGATACAGGGGGAGGAAAGAAGCCATAAAGCATGTCAGTGATGTGTCTCCTGAGAGACAGCGACAATTTTACTAGAACCCCTGAGAAGCACACAGAATGCCTCCTGGAACACCCTGTCCCCCATGCCCTAGAAGGGGGGAGAATGGACACTTTTCATTGGGCTCAGTCCCACTGAGTGTAACTTGCAGTGGACATAATTCCCTTATCTGGACTCACCCATCAAGAGTCTTATTAAGACTGCAAGGAAGGATAATGCATGAGATAAGTTTGAGCTCCCATGGAACCATCCACTGCACCTGCATCTGAAGTCGGTGAGGCTCTGAGGGGTGTGACGGACACCAGAAGTGTCAGCTTCATGGATAAAGAGAAAGCTTAGAAACCATTAAATAAAAAAGACCAGCCTTCTGAGCACTATCTACTGCTCCTCCTGTCACAGTTACCCGAGCACCTGGAAAATCACCGACAATTGGTAAATAGCTGTTGAACAAAATCCAGTGATGTCTCTCAGTCTGTCATGTAGAAAGAGCAAATATATGTGTGTGTGTGTGTGTATATATATACATTATATATATATATATTTATATATATATATATATATATATATATATATATATATATTGGGATATATATATATATATATTTTGGGATCCCAAAATATAGAACTGGGGCATATAGATTGCAACTATAGGAGGCAAATTTTCTCACCAGGAGGTAATTCAAAGTAGAGTCTTCTTTGTGGGGACAGGGTTGTGAACTGGGGCAGTGTGATGGTCTGGCAGAAATATTGTAGAATAACTTTCTACACCCAAAAGAAAAGCGAAATAGATGATTTCTTAGGCCCTTCTACCTATAAATATCTTTGTTCTATGTGATTCAGAAAAACAAGATCCTACAATGAAAGAGAAATAATAAAATCAGTGGTGGCTGGGTTTCCACTGGTAAAGCTGTTAAACTGGTGAGATAATGGCCATGATAGATTGTGGGTTCCATTTTTAGTTGACTATTGCTCTTATCTGAGATGTCTGTAACTTTGTCCTATTCCAAGAGGGGGAAACTGAGGAAACTGCTACTGCTGAGGATGGAGAGAAAGAAGAGAAGGAAAAAGGGCCTTTGGACATGTAGCTGTTACAGCTTTGGGAGACCTTTATGACTGTGTATGCCCATTACTTCTGATTCAGTTTCCTCCTCTTGTTAATTCTAAGTCCTTCTTCCATGGTCAGCTCATGGCACCTCCTGGAGGCAGCCCTCCACAATCATCACTGGATTACTGTGTTCTTTCTGGAGCTCTTTTTGCTCATTATAAACCCCCTTCACCCCATGCCACATAGCCCAGATGACATTGCAAATATAGTCAGTTTACTGCTCCACTGCCTCCCTCAGCTGTGAGCTCCCACTGATTAGAGACTCAGCTAAGACTTTTCCGCTCTGTGTTCACAGCATTTAGAAAATTGTGGTTTAGGTGCCAAATCATATCTGACTCTTTTGCGACCCCATGGGCTGTATCTCGGCAGGCTTCTCTGTTTATGGGATTTCCCAGGCAAGAATACTGGAGTGGGTTGCCATTTCCTTCTCCTGAAAAGCTATAGGACTGGGTAAATATTTGTAGAATGAATGAAGGATTAAGTAAACATCTCATTAAACTTCTTGACCATTAAATAAATTGGGCAAGACAGACCTTCTTATTCTTTATATTTAGACAGGAAATTCAAGCCTAGAGACTGAGCTGGAAGCTTGATCCACTGGCCCCTCATCCAGAGGCCTCTCCTTAAGAGAGATCCACCTGAACTAGGGCTCTTCCATCGAGCTGATGGTCAGAAATTGTCTGCAGCATGGGGAGCAACTGTCAATCTCCCTGCAGACAATTAGCTCACAAAAATGAGGAGGTGAGAGGAAGTGACTTTCCCAAGTCACAGCCATCCTGGAGACCTGTTAGATTCAGATGTCCCACTAAGTGGCAGGAGCCCATTGGGCCTCATCACTCAGAGGGTGCATACTGGCCAAGGTAGGCAGCTGAATTTCATCCTACAGAGTCAGACCCATTAAGTGTATGTGGAGTTTGGGCCTCTGGAAGCTGCATCAAATCAATCTTGCCAAGGATCTCAGCTCCCTGGGAGAAGCAGCTGTCTCTGTGTGTGGCTCCTGTCTGGGCCCCAGGCCAGCAGCGAGAGGAGGGTTTTAGTCTTCACTTTATCAAGGGTACATCTAGGAGCAGGTTCCTTGGTAACTATGGATTCTGTCTTGGAGTCTACTTGGAGACTACTGGTGATTTGGTTTAAAGTTGGTGCCCTGTGTCACAGAGCATAAGGTATCCAGAAAGATGGTTTCTCACAACTCTGCAACCTGTGTAGAAAAGGAAGTCTCCTTTCAAACTCACAGTAATCCAGGTAAATCACCTCTTAAGCCCTACCACTGACACAGTGGTTGCTGGGCCCCATTTTCTCATCATAAAGTGAAGATAGCAATGTTTACATTACAGGGTGGTGGATTCACGTTGATGTATGGCAAAACCGATACAATATTATAATTAGCCTCCAATTAAAATAAATTTATATTAAAAAAAGAATTAGAAATAATACACTAATGCCTATCACACAGCAGATGTTAAGTGAATGATAGTTCTTTCTTTTATTTGGATACAGAACATAAACTTCAGTGAGAGTTTCACTGACATGTTCTAGTGGCACATAAACATATCAAGAATTACAGTGTAGAAGTGATGCTCTGGGATTTCTGCCTGTAGCCCAGATAAAGTAAAAGGAACTAGATTTATTCTCCTGTCAGAAACAAGAGCAACAAATGGACCAAATATACGAAGTAACAGGTTTAAGACACAAGCTTTAAGCAAAGAAGGACAGGGATCCCCGGCAAATGAAAACCAGATGAGATGAGCCTCTGACAGCCACAGTTCACTTCTCTGGAAAGCTTCCAGGTGTTGGGGGAGAAAAAGGGAGCTGATGCAGAGTACAGAAGTCTCCCTGAGTTGAGGAGACTGTGCTGCAGATCCAATGAGGCCAATACAGCTGGAGTTCATGGGACAGAGCACATAGATGAGAGGGCTGCTGGGAAAGAGAATTGTGAAGATACATAGAGAATTCAGCCTGATTGTTCAGAAGAGTGCTGGTGCATACATTCATGTGAGAACACTAGTCAAAAATGATGAAAAGCCTGGCCTAACAGGTAAAAGGACATGTTACCATTGTCTGTTCCCTCTCGCCAAATCAGAAAACCCACAATTCATGGGGCACTGAGGAGGGAACTCAGAAAGATGGTGTCTTAATAACACAGATAATTAACTGCAGAGCACCACTTCTGTCCTGTCTCACAAACCTTAAAAGCAAACCAGGAAAAAAAACAAGCTTTCCAAGTAACTTATACAGATGCACACACACACAAGCAATCTCAGGAGGAGAAGTGATAAAAATATATTTTTAAAAAATGATATTCAGCAGAGTTTGAATTCACCCTGTATACAATCAAAGAAATACAAACCTACAGTAAGAAGAAAAAAATCAATCAGCAAAAGTGACCCAAAACTGATATTACTATTGCTAAATCACTTCAGTCGTGTCCGACTCTGTGTGACCCCATAGACGGCAGCCCACCAGGCTTCCTTATCCCTGGGATTCTCCAGGCAAGAACACTGGAGTGGGGTGCCATTTCCTTCTCCAATGCAGGAAAGTGAAAAGTGAAAGTGAAGTCGCTCAGTCATGTTCGACCCTCAGCGACTCCATGGACTGCAGCCTTCCAGGCTCCTCCATCCATGGGATTTTCCAGGCAAGAGTACTGGAGTGGGGTACCATTGCCTTCTCCGAAAACTGATATAGATATTAGAATTAACAGGCAAGTTTATTAAGCAGTTATTACAATTTTCATTTATATGGCAAAATGGTTTAAGGAGATATAGAAGACATTCAGTTCAGTTCAGTTCAGTTCAGTCACTCAGTCGTGTCTGACTCTTTGCGACCCCATGAATCGCAGCTCGCCAGGCCTCCCTGTCTATCACCAAGTCCCAGAGTTCACTCAGACTCACGTCCACCGAGTCAGTGATGCCATCCAGCCATCTCATCCTCTGGCATCCCCTTCTCCTCCTGCCCCCAATCCCTCCCAGCATCAGAGTCTTCCAATGAGTTAACTCTTCGCATGAAGTGGCCAAAGTACTGCAGTTTCAGCTTTAGCATCATTTCTTCTAAAGAAATCCCAGGGCTGATCTCCTTCAGAATGGACTGGTTGGATCTCCTTGCAGTCCAGGGGACTCTCAATAGTCTTCTCCAACACCACAGTTCAAAAGCATCAATTCTTCGGTGCTCAGCCTTCTTCACAGTCCAATTCTCACATCCATACATGACCACAGGAAAAACCATAGCCTTGACTAGACGGACCTTTGTTGGCAAAGTAATGTCTCTGCTTTTGAATATGCTGTCTAGGTTGGACATAATTTTCCTTCCAAGGAGTAAGCATCTTTTAATTTCATGGCTGGAGTCACCATCTGCAGTGATTTTGGAGCCCCCAAAAATAAAGTCTGACACTATTTCCACTGTTTCCCCATCTATTTCCCATGAAGTGATGGGACCAGATGCCATGATCTTCGTTTTCTGAATGTTGAACTTTAAGCCAACTTTTTCACTCTCCACTTTCACTTTCATCAAGAGGCTTTTTAGTTCCTCTTCACTTTCTGCCATAAGGGTGTTGTCATCTGCGTATCTGAGGTTATTGATATTTCTCCTGGCAATCTTGATTCCAGCTTGTGTTTCTTCCAGTCCAGCATTTCTCATGATGTACTCTGCATATAAGTTAAATAAGCAGGGTGACAGTATACAGCCTTGAAGGACTCCGTTTCCTATTTGGAACCAGTCTGTTGTTCCATGTCCAGTTCTAACTGTTGCTTCCTGACCTGCATACAGATTTCTCAAGAGGCAGGTCAGGTGGTCTGGTATTCCCATCTCTTTCAGAATTTCCCACAGTTGACATTACAGACACCCAAATTAAACTTCTAGAGTTTAAAACTACAATGTTTGAAGTAAAAAAAAAAAAAAAATACACTGATGAGATTAATAGCATTAAATATGGTGGGGAGAAAAGAATGTAAACATTAAGGAAAATGCTGGAATATGCAAAAGGAGACATAGAAACACAATTAAAGAATAAAAAAGGTATCAGTGATTGAGAGTTAGCTTCAAGCAGCCTAGTGCATGCTGGCTGTCATGTCTGACTCCTTGAGACCCCATAGACAGTAACAGGCTCCTGTCTCCATGGAGTTTTCCAGGCAAGAATACTGGAGCATTTCCACTTACTTCTCCAAGGAATCTTCCCAACCCAGGGGTTGAAACTGCATCTCTTGCATCTCCTGCATTGGCAGGTGGGTTCTTTATCAGTTGAGCCACCAGGGAAGACTTCAAGTAGCCTCACATACATGTAATTGGAATCCCTGAAGAGAGATGGTATGTGACAGATAAGTACTGAGGGAGAAAACAGAGATGGTCAGACAGTCAGACTCAATTATGTGCTGGGATTTCCCAGGTGGCGCTAGCGAAAAAGAATCTGCTTGCCAGTGCAACAGATGCAAGAGACCCAGATTTGATCCCTGGGTTGAGAAGATGCCCTGGAGAAGGAAACGGCAACCCACTCCAGTATTCTTGCCTAGGAAATCCCATGGACAGAGGAGCCTGGTGGGCTACAGTCCATGGGGTCACAAAGAGTCGGACACGACTGATCACTTTTCAGCAGAAGCAACTATGTGCTGCTTATAAGAATGGTTGGTGGAAATAAGTGACAAGGAAAAATATGGGAAAAGATATCCTATGATGATATCAAATGAGAGAAATCACGAGTGGCTTCACTCACTTTGTATTCAGATTTTTCACTGGGCTTTCATGCAAACTTAAGTACTTAAGTACTGGTCCAGTTTCATGCTTCAAGTCCTGCCCAGACTGAGATCTGCTCAAAAAACTCACCCCTAGGCCTGGGTCTCTTCCCTATTCCCTTTGTCCTGTCTGACTACCTTTATACCTGCTCTTTGCCAAACTCAGCTGTAGTTGCCCCTACCATTACTCCTGCAGGTCCACATGAGTTTAAAACACCCCATCCTGAGGTTATCAGAACGAACTTTGACATCTTACCCCATGCTGGGACTTCCACATTCCCTATCTGGTCTTGCTACCACCTCCCATTCATGATAGACCTCCATGCCAGAGTTTCATCTGCTCCATCACATCCTGTTCACACTTCTCTGCCATTTTGTGGCTAAGCTCTATAGCTATGTTGACCCTGGGCTCTGCTGCTTTGCAAGTTTTAAGTACACCCAGTCTCTGACCTAACGCTGACCCCTGCCACCTCTTGGTGTTCGTAACTTTTGTTCATTTCTGAGTCCTGGGACCTGCTGACTGTCGTTGGGCCATTCTTATCTCCTTAAGTCACCAGGTGTGCGTCAACACAGTCACATACCAAGTGGGGCCCTGTTGCCATCTAGTCAAACAAAAGACGGTAAAAATCCCCATTCTCAGAATAGTTTTCATATTGAACTCTGACAGAAGAAGAGATAATTTATTATGGCTACTGCCCCAGGGCTTGTAAAAATATTCTCTCCACGGGTGTCTTCTTGCCACTGTGGGTTTCTGAGATGTGTGCAGGCAGAAGAGATAGTAAGTCCCCAGGGGAAACATTTATCAAAAGAGAAATATCCATATTGAAGGAAACTGCAGGAATCTGGCTCCCTTGTGTGGGAGACAATTAGCATATAAACATAGGGTCCCAGATGGCAGCAATTCATCCCACTGAGTAGCACAGGCCAAATGCTACAGGTGAGGACTAGAGGTCTGCACAGAGAGCTAGCCAGGCTCAGACCCGCATGAGGACAAGAGTGCACGGGATACATGGACTGATGGTGGATAATGGCCAAGATTTGCCACATCTGGGAATTGCCCATCCCCTACATGCCATCCCAAGGGGTTTGTGTGCAGACAGCTGATTAGGCTGTGTTGTGCAGGGAAGATGTTTTCTCTCCCCAGAACTAGGGTTTTGATGCTGGTAGATATAAATAGAACAGGTTCTGGTGCTGGCTATGCATCAGAGTTACCTGGGAGCTTGTTAAATATATAGATCCTGAGAATCAGAATCTTCAGGGATGAGGCCAAGGAAGCTTCATCTTTCACTTCTCCTGTGGGGAAAGAGCAAATCAGCCAAGATGGTGGTGGTCAGGCTCTCTTGCCCCATGCCCTCTCTCTCTTGCCCCATGTTTTGTAAAAAATGATGATGTGGCCGCTGAGATCACCTATAGCACTGTCCATGCACATCACGAGCTATCCACTTGGCCACGAGCTACTTTTGTTCTGTAAGCATATATAAACTCCACCTGAAAAAGCCCTGGAGGCTGTGCTGGGGCTATGTTGTGGCTGTGTTATGGCAGTGAGCCTGCATTATGGCTGTGTCCACTGGATCGACCACTAGAGGAGAGAGTACAGTGTGCCTGCTGCTGCTACAGCTACTGCACTAGCCCAGAGAAAATAAACATGTGTGCAGCTCCTAAGGCTCCTAGAGTTTTCTTCCAGCTTCCCTGCTCACACTCAGTTCAGTGAACAGTGAGAGACAGCAAGACAATTGCCGTAGTAAATAAGACAACTCCCCACCTGCAATAACCACCAACCTGGCAGAGATTAGAGTCGGGAGCCACTGGACTGAAGTTATTTAAGCCAAATTCATTTTCTCCACCTGGTCCAGCTAGGGTAAGGTATAGCTCTAATAATACAATATTTGATCATTTTCCTTCCGTTTTCAGGTCATAAAGACAAGTGTCTACCCAGAGCAATAACATAGCTGAGTTGAAGAAATGGTTCCACTCATTATTATCAGTATCTAAGTTATTTTTGCCTCATGTTTTCCCTGATAAGTGTCCTTTGGGCTCAGAGACAAGGCCCTGAGCTTACAAAACTTGGACAGACGCAGCCCAGAGTATTAGTGAGCAGTTTCCTCTGGAATATCTTAGTTATCACATGCAATGGCATTATGAAGACAAGAGTCCATTGGTGTTTAAAAAATCCAGATGCCAGAAGCAGGTAGAAGAAAACAGCAGCGTGCATGAGAATTGATTAATTTACCCACCATCTGCTCATCTGTCTGTCCATACATCCATTGACACATTACCTCACTCAGCCTCCAGTTCAATCATGTAAGGAGTCAACCAACGTGGATTGCTACAATGTGCTCAGTAGTGAGGAGCACAGTTAAATACACCTGGTCTGTGCCCTCAGGGAACAATCTCCTCCAGGAATGGTGAGTGACAGGCACACCATACTCCCACATACCCTTAACCATGCAGACATGCATTCTTTCCCAAAGAATTCATATGCAGCCTCAGGATCCTTCAAAGCAGAGCAGTGAGAAGCATCTGTCAATTGTTGTAGCTGAAAGGCAAAATAGAATTGTTTCCTCACAAAAACGGTGTATAAATTCGAACCCCAAACAATAAAGTAAATGGCAACGGGATCATACTTATAAATAATTACCTTAAACGTAAATGGGTTGAATGCCCCAACCAAAAGACAAAGACTGGCCGAATGGATACAAAAACAAGACCACTACATATGCTGTCTACAAGAGACCCACCTCAAAACAGGGGACACATACAGACTGAAAGTGGAGGGCTGGAAAAAGATTTTCCATGCAAATAGGGACCAAAAGAAAGCAGGAATAGCAATACTCATATCAGATAAAATAGACTTTAAAACAAAGGCTGTGAAAAGAGACAAAGGAGGTCACTACATAATGATCAAAGGATCAATCCAAGAAGAAGATATAACAATTATAAATATATATGCACCCAACATGGGAACATCACAATATGTAAGACAAATGTTAACAAGTATGAAAGGAGAAACTAACAATAACACAATAATAGTGGGAGACTTTAATACCCCACTCACACCTATGGATAGATCAACTAAACAGAAAATTAACAAGGAAACACAAACTTTAAATGATACAATAGACCAGTTATATCTAATTGATATCTATAGGACATTTCATCCCAAAACAATGAATTTCACCTCTTTCTCAAGCGCACATGGAACCTTCTCCAGGATAGATCACATCCTAGGCCATAAATCTAGTATTGGTAAATTAAAAAAAATTGAAGTCATTTCAAGCATCTTTTCTGACCACAATGCAGTAAGATTAGATCTCAATTACAGGAGAAAAAATATTAAAAATTCCAACATATGGAGGCTGAACAACACGCTGCTGAATAACCAACAATCACAGAAGAAATCAAAAAAGAAATCAAAATTTGCATAGAAACGAGTGAAAATGAAAACACAACAACCCAAAACCTGTGGGACACGGTAAAAGCAGTCCTAAGGGGAAAGTTCATAGCAATACAAGCATACCTAAAGAAACAAGAAAAAAGTCAAATAAATAACCTAACCCTACACCTAAATCAACTAGAAAAGGAAGAAATGAAGAACCCCAGGATTAGTAAAAGGAAAGAAATCTTAAAAATTAGAGCAGAAATAAGTGCAAAAGAAACAAAAGAGACCATAGCAAAAATCAACAAAGCCAAAAGCTGGTTCTTTGAAAGGACAAATAAAATTGACAAACCATTAGCCAGACTCATCAAGAAACAAAGGGAGAAAAATCAAATCAATAAAATTAGAAATGAAAATGGAGAGATCACAACAGACAACACAGAAAAATAAAGGATCATAAGAGACTACTATCAATAATTATATGCCAATAAAATGGACAACGTGAAAGAAATGGACAAATTCTTAGAAAAGTACAACTTTCCAAAACTGAACCAGAAGAAATAGAAAATGTTAACAGATCCATCCGAAGCATGGAAATCAAAACTGTAATCAAAACTCTTCCAGCAAACAAAAGCCCAGGTCCAGACGGCTTCACAGCTGAATTCTACCAAAAATTTAGAGAAGAGCTGACACCTATCCTACTCAAACTCTTCCAGAAAATTGCAGAGAAAGGTAAACTTCCAAACTCATTCTATGAGGCCACCATCACTCTAATACCAAAACCTGACAAAGATGCCACAGAAAAAGAAAACTACAGGCCAATATCACTGATGAACATAGATGCAAAAATTCTTAACAAAATTCTAGCAATCAGAATCCAACAACACATTAAAAAGATCATACACCATGACCAAGTGGGCTTTATCCCAGGGATGCAAGGATTCTTCAATATCCGCAAATCAATCAATGTAATACACCACATTAACAAATTGAAAAATAAAAACCATATGATTATATCAATAGATGCAGAGAAAGCCTTTGACAAAATGCAACATCCATTTATGATAAAAACTCTCCAGAAAGCAGGAATATAAGGAACATACCTCAACATAATAAAAGCTATATAAGACAAACCCACAGCAAACATTATCCTCAATGGTGAAAAATTGAAAGCATTTCCTCTAAAGTCAGGAACAAGACAAGGGTGCCCACTTTCACCATTACTATTCAACATAGTTTTGGAAGTTTTGGCCACAGCAATCAGAGCAGAAAAAGAAATAAAAAGAATCCAAATTTGAAAAGAAGAAGTAAAACTCTCATTGTTTGCAGATGACATGATCCTCTACATAGAAAACCCTAAAGATTCCACCAGAAAGTTACTAGAACTAATCAATGAATATAGTAAAGTTGCAGGATATACAATCAACACACAGAAATCCCTTGCATTCCTATACACTAATAATAAGAAAACAGAAAGAGAAATTAAGGAAACAATTTTATTCACCATTGCAACGGAATGAATAAAATACTTAGGAATATATCTACCTAAAGAAACTAAAGACCTATATATAGAAAACTATAAAACACTGGTGAAAGAAATCAAAGAGGACACTAATGGATGGAGAAATATACCATGTTCATGGATTGGAAGAATCAATATAGTGAAAATGAGTATACTACGGAAAGCAATTTATAGAGTCAATGCAATCCCTATCAAGCTACCAACGGTATTCTTCACAGAGCTAGAACAAATAATTTCAAAATTTGTATGGAAATACAAAAAACCTCGAATAGCCAAAGCAATCTTGAGAAAGAAGAATGGAAGTGGAGGAATCAACCTGCCTGACTTCAGGCTCTACTACAAAGCCACAGTCATCAAGACAGTATGGTACTGGCACAAAGACAGAAATATAGATCAATGGAACAAAATAGAAAGCCCAGAGATAAATCCACGCACATATGGACACCTTATCTTTGACAAAGGAAGCAAGAATATACAATGGATTAAAGACAATCTCTTTAACAAGTGGTGCTGGGAAAACTGGTCAACCACTTGTAAAAGAATGAAACTAGAGCACTTTCTAACACCATACACAAAAATAAACTCAAAATGGATTAAAGATCTAAATGTAAGACCAGAAACTATAAAGCTCCTAGAGGAGAACATAGGCAAAACACTCTCCGATATACATCACAGCAGGATCCTCTATGACCCACCTCACAGAATATTGGAAATAAAAGCAAAAATAAACAAATGGGACCTAATTAAACTTAAAAATTTCTGCACAACAAAGGAAACTATAAGCAAGGTGAAAAGACAGCCTTCAGAATGGGATAAAATAATAGCAAATGAAGCAACTGACAAACAACAAATCTCAAAAGTATACAAGCAACTCCTACAGCTCAACTCCAGAAAAATAAGTGACCCAATCAAAAAATGGGCCAAAGAACTAAATAGACATTTCTCCAAAGAAGACATACAGATGGATAACAAACACATAAAAAGATGCTCAACACCACTCATTATCAGAGAAATGCAAATCAAAACCGCTATGAGGTACCATTTAATGCCAGTCAGAATGGCTGTGATCCAAAAGTCTACAAGCAATAAATGCTGGAGAGGGTGTGGATAAAAGGGAACCCTCTTACACTGTTGGTGGGAATGAAAACTAGAACAGCCACTATGGAGAACAGTGTGGAGATTCCTTAAAAAACTGGAAATAGAACTGCCTTATGATTCAGCAATCCCACTGCTAGGCATATACACTGAGGAAACCAGAATTGAAAGAGACACGTGTACCCCAATGTTCATCACAGCACAGTTTATAATAGCCAGGACATGGAAGCAACCTAGATGTCCATCAGCAGATGAATGGATAAGAAAGCAGTGGTACATATACACAGTGGAGTATTACTCAGCCATTAAAAAGAATACATTTGAATCACTTCTAATGAGGTGGATGAAACTGGAGCCTATTATACAGAGTGAAGTAAGCCAGAAAGAAAAACACCAATACAGTATACTAACGCATATATATGGAATTTAGAAAGATGGTAACAATAACCCTGTATACAAGACAGCAAAAGAGACACTGATGTATAGAACAATCTTTTGGACTCTGTGGGAGAGGGAGAGGGAGATGGTGGGATGATTTAGGAGAATGGCATTGAAGTACGTATAATATCATATATGAAACAAGTTGCCAGTCCAGGTTCGATGCACGATACTGGATGCTTGGGGCTGGTGCACTGGGACAACCCAGAGGGATGGTATTGGGAGGGAGCAGGGAGGAGGGTTCAGGATGGGGAACACATGTATACCTGTGGTGGATTCATTTTGATATTTGGCAAAACCAATACAATATTGTAAAGTTTAAAAATAAAAAAAAAAAGAATAAACCTTAATTTACATGAAACTGAAAAAAAAAATTGTTTCCTATACTTATTTCAGAAGAGGAAAGAGGGGGAAATTAACATTATTGGACACTGTACCCATTAGATGCACAATATCTCTTTTAATTCTCAAAAATCCCTTAATCATTCATACAAATACCCCATTTAACTAAAGAAAGTGAGATTGGAGAGGCATTGCTATTTAGCCAGAACTGGGACTGAATTTGGGTTTGATCTCAGGTGTGTCTGGAGCCAGAGTATGTTGGTCCCCTTTATCAGGCCATGCTGTCCCCAGTGCATGCCCAAAGTTGACCAGATGGAGCTGGGTGAGGGGGTGACAGCAGGCTGTCACACCAATGTGGGCTTGCAGGTAGGAGGGTCTGGATTGCTGTGTCTGGAATGAGACAGTCAGGCTGAAGTGATGCTCAGGTGGATGTGGAGAGCCTCTTGCTCTGTTGCCCCAGGTGCTGGAGCAGGAGCCTCTCTCCTGGAGGAAAGAATCACAGCATAAGATAGGGGAAAATATTTAAAAAAAAAAAAAACAGATGATAGTTAAGGGGGAACTTTGGACCAGAGAAGAAGTTCCACTAAAATGAAGTTCATATGTGGATACAAGTAACTAGAAACACTGAGCAGTGATGTAGGCAAATATCTTTCTAGTACAAATAATATATGGCCTAGTTTCTGAAGTTTCTGAATTTTTTATGCTACTACATTAAAGCATTGGCCAAGGCATACATGAGGCCTTAGCGCACAGGACTAAAGTAGTAGTATGGTGAACATGGGCATCATCTTGACGGGAAGGTGCAGGAAAGCATGGCCTCTGGCAGGGGCTTCCTCACAGCCACATGCTGGGCTGGTAACAGATGGCACTCCCAGGAGCCTGGTGATATTTTTCACTTTCCATGTGAATAATCTGGCCATGAGGAGGAACAGCTGGTCTGGGCTAGGTGGTAACTTCACTTTTTCTTTCTTTTACTCCAAGATTTAGAGTTTGCTGGAAAGTTAGAGATGCCTCAGTTGACTGCATTTTATAAACAGTGCACTATTGTGCCTCCCAATTCTCCAGAAGCAAAAGCAATGGTAGTAAGTTCACCACATGGGCTCATGACTCCTTTCCATTGTCACAGGGGCCTGATACATTTGGAAAACACAGAATTGTATATTCATAGCACTTTTCCCTTTGGTTAAAGTCCAATTGAACAAGTAGTCAGTTTCCATTTTGCCCCAATATTTTTAGATAGATTCCCTACTATGACTCAAACATGCTTTTTAATACTAAAAAGCAGAGACATTACTTTGCTGACAAAGGTGCATAGTCAAACTATGGGTTTCCCAGTAGTCATGTATGGATATGAGAGTTGGACTGTAAAGAAAGCTGAGTGCTGAAGAACTGATGCTTTTGAGTTCTGGTGTTAGAGAAGACTCCTGAGAGTCCCTTGGACTATAAGGAGATCAAACCAGTCAATCCTAAAGTAAATCAGTCCTGAATATTCTTTGGAAGGACTGACGCTTAAGCTGAACCTCCAATACTGTGGCCACCTGATGCAAGGAACTGACCCATTGGAAAAGACCCTGATGCTGGGAAAGATTGAAGGTGGGAGGAGAAGGAGATGACAGAGGGTGAGATGGTTGGATGGCATTAGTGACTCAATGGACATGAGTTTGAGCAAGCTCCAGGAGTTGGTGATGGACAGGAAAGTCTGGGATGCTGCAGTACTTGGGGTTGCAAAGAGTTGGACAGGACTGAGTGACTGAACTGAACTGATCACTCAAACAAAAAACCAAATGGACAGCAATAAGGAAGAAAATGAGTCCAGTCATCTCTCCTTAGAAAGGAAGACTTTATCCAAACATAGCTTTCAAGTTTTGGAGAAAAGTGTGCTTTGTGGAGGCAGAACAATTATTTAGTCTTTGCCATTGCTGTTCAGGCTTCCAGGTGGCATTAGTGGTAAAGAACCCCCCTGTCAATGCAGGAGACATAAGAGATGTGGGTTTGATCTCTTGGTTGGGAAGATCTCCTGGAGGAGAGCGTGGCAACCCACTCCAGTATTCTTGCCTGGAGAATCCCATGGACAGAGGAGCCTGGTGTGCTACAGTCTCTAAGGTCCCAAAGAATCGGACACAACTTAGGCAACTTAGCACACGGCACACACACCCCTGTTCAGGCCCCTTCACCACTTGATCTTCATGTTTCCTACTTGTTGGAAAGCCGCTTCATTACTCCAAGTCTAGGCTTAGAAGCAATAAAAGTGTTGCACAGTCCCAGGCCTGAGGGGTGTCTGTTAGAACTTTAGAGACTTAAGATTGCATCTTGTGGGCCAGACCCTTGGGAAGGATGTGTGGTCATAACAACACAGACTGTCAGGGAACTGTTGTGTGCACATGGTTAGGGATAAAAATTTGGGTGGGTATCCTGGTGACCACAGAGTAGAAAAGGCTGAAGTGATAAAAAGTTTTCTAGCCCAAACCAAAGGTATTTATATAGGCCCTGCCCTCTAATAGGTGAATACTTAATAGGCATAAATACATGGGTAATATATGAGCAAATGGATATATTTATTTTTATATTTCTCACCTCTTGCCTTCTCTAGGCACATTTCGTTCTCCCTGTTTGGTTTTGGGTGGAAAGTCAGAAGCTGTGGGTTTGAGTTTTGGTAACCCTTTTGGAACAAAAACAGTTTTCAGAAAGCTATTCCTATAAATTGATTCCGTGGAAACCTTCTTTATCTGAGTTCAGTTTTTTCAAATGTGTCTAGGAGCCTCATGATACATGATTCTTTGCAAAAGAAAAAAAAAAATCAAAATCAGCTTGAAACACATACATTGAAGTTCTCCACCCGCCACCCCACACCCCACCCCCGTTATCTTTACACAGTCAGAAAGTTAGCATCCTTGTCTCAAGAATTTCCATCTCAGAGGGAGGAGCCAAGATGGCGGAGGAGTAGGACGGGGAGAACACTTTCTCCCCCACAAATTCATCAAAAGAGCATTTAAACGTCGAGTAAATTCCACAAAACAACTTCTGAATGCCGGCAGAGGACATCAGGCACCCAGAAAAGCAACCCAACTCTTCGAAAGGAGGTAGGAAAAAATATTAAAAACAAACAAAAAAAAGAGACAAAAGAGGGAGGGACGGAGTTCCGTCCCGGGAAGGGAATCTTAAAAAGAGAGAAGTTTCCAAACATCAGGAAACCTTCTCACTGCCGAATCTGTGCCGAGCTTTGGAAGCACAGAGGGCAACATAACAGGGAGAAAAAAAAAAATAAACAATTTAAAACTCGCAGATTGCAAGCCCTACGGTAACTCCCCCAGCAGAGAAGCAGCGCAGACGCCTGCATCCGCCATTAGCAAACCGGGGCTGGGCAGGGAGGCGTGGCGTGGGCTGCATCTCTGAGAGTAAGAATCTGGCCTGAATACCCTGAGCGCTATCTGAGCGAAATAATTTGGGCTGGCAAACCAGACTGTGGGATACCTACCACACGAAAAGCCAGCCCTAACCTAAGACCGCCAGGCCCGCGCACGGAACAAAGGACTGAACAGAGATAGCCGGCTGCAGACCTTCCCCCTCCGGTGACAGGCAGCCAGAGCCGGAAGGGGGCAATTGCAGCCCCAGAGAGACATTATCTATAAAATTGTAAGCAGGCTTCTTTGCTAACTAAAACTTCTTGGGGGTCTGGATGGTCAACATCTGCCTGAGAAGGTGCGCCGGTTTTACATCCAGATAACCGAGTGGCGGGGAGGCGATAAGTCGCAGCATTGGCACTCGCCTGGGAAGAGCAAATTGGCGCTCGGACCTGGGAAGAGCACAAAACGCAGGCCCAACTGAGTCTGCGCCTCTGAGGACTACCTGAGTGCCTGAACCTGAGCGGCTTGGACCTGGGAGGTGCATGCAGCCCAGGGCCAGCCTCGGATTGTTCCCGGCGGAACAACCTAGAGTCCGAGCAGTGTGGACAGGGAGCCTACACGCGCCGTGAGCGGGGGCAGACCCAGGGTGGCTGAGGCACTGCGAGCCCACGCCAGTGTTATTTGTTTGCAGCATCCCTCCCTCCCTCCGCACAGCGCGACTGAACAAGTAAGCCTAAAAAAAAAAAAAAAAGTGTCCTCCACCGTGCCCTTTGAGTCAGGGCGGAAACCAGATACTGAAGAGACTAGCAAACAGAAGAAGATATAACAGAGGGAAACGCCTTGGAAGTTACAGGCAATAGATCAAAACCCTGTGGTTACTACGGACTACATAGGAAGGGGCCTATAGATCTTGAGAAATATAAATCTGACCAAGGAACTAGCCAAAAATGAACTGAACCCACAACACCCACAAAAAAAAACAACAAAAAAGTCCTAGATATATTTTTATTATTTTTACGATCATTCTTTCTTTTTTTTAATTAAAAAAAAAATTTTTTTAAGTCCTCTATTGTTCCTTTAATTTTCACTTTTATAACCTATTACTTTGCAAAAAAAAAAAAAAGACCCTATTTTTTTCTTCTTCAGCAAATTTCGTATATATATATTTTATAATTTTTTGACCTTGTTTTTTTTGTTTGTTTGTTTTTGTTTTTTTCTTCTTTTCTTTAACATTGTATTTTTGAAATTCCAAACTCTACTCTAGATTTTTAATTTTCACTTTTTGATATATGTTATCAATTTTGTACCTATAGTTTTTTTGTTTTTTGTTTTTTATATAATTTCTGTGACTTTTTTTTTTTTCTTCTTCTCTGTTTCTTTCTCTTCTTCTTTTATATAACATTGTATATCTGAAATTCCAAACTTTACTCTAGATTTTTAATTTATGCTTTTTGGTATTTGATATCAATTTTGTACGTGTATTTTCTTTATAATTTTTGTGACATTGTTCGTATTTGTTTGTTTGTTTTCTCTCTGTATTTTTCTTCTTCTTCTTCTTTTTTTTTTTAACATTGTATTTTTGAAATTCCAAACTCTACTCTAGATTTTTAATTTTTGCTTTCTGGTATTAGTTATCAATTTTGTACCTGTACTTTCTTTATAATTTTCGCGACCTTGTTTGTTTTTGTTTGTTCATTTTTTCTCTCTTTCTTTTCCTTCTTCTTTTCTTTAACATCGTATTTTTGAAATTCCAAACTCTACTCTAGATTTTTAATTTTCGCTTTCTGGTATTAGTTATCAATTTTGTACCTGTACTTTCTTTATAATTTTCGCGACCTTGTTTGTTTTTGTTTGTTTGTTCTTTCTCTCTTTCTTTTCCTTCTTCTTTTCTTTAACATCGTATTTTTGAAATTCCAAACTCTACTCTAGATTTTTAATTTTTGCTTTTATGTATTTGTTACCAATTTTGTACCTTTAAGGACCCAATCTTCAGGACCCATTTTTCACTAGGGAGTGAGATTACTGGCTTGACTGCTCTCTCTCCCTTTGGACCCTCCTTTTTCTCCACCAGGTCGCCTGTGTCTCCTCCCTAACCCCTCCCTACTCTACCCAACTCTGTGAATTTCTGTGTGTTCCAGACGGTGGAGAACACTTAGGGAACTGATTACTGGCTGGATCTGTCTCCCTCCTTTTCATTCCCCCCTTTTATCCTTCTGGCCACCTCTGTTACCTTCCTCCTTCTTCTCTTCTCTGTATAACCCCGTGAACATCTCTGAGTGGTCCAGTTGTGGAGTGCACATAAGGAAGTGACTACTGGCTAGCCCACTCTCTCCACTATTGATTCACCTCATCTCATTTGGGTCACCTCTAACTCCCTCCTCCCTCTTCTCTTCTCCATGTAACCCTGTGAACCTCTCTGAGTGACCCTCACTGTAGAGAAACTTATCATCTTTAATGTAGATGTTTTATCAATGGTGCTGTATAGAAGGAGAAGTTTTGAAACTACTGTAAAAATAAGACCGATAATCGGAAGCAGGAGACTTAAGTCCAAACCCTGACTCCAGGGAACTCCTGACTCCAAGGAACATTCATTCACAGGAGCTCATCAAATGCCTCCATACCGACACTGAAACCAAGCACCACACAAGGGCCAATAAGTTCCAGGGCAAGACATACCAAGCAAATTCTCCAGCAACAAAGGAACACAGCCCTGAGCTTCAAGATACAGGCTGCCCAAAGTCACCCCAAAACTATAGACATCTCATAACTCATTACTGGACATTTCATTGCACTCCAGAGAGAAGAAATACAGCTCCACCCACCAGAACACCGACACAAGCTTCCCTAACCAGGAAACCTTGACAAGCCACCTGTACAAACCCACACACAGTGAGGAAACGCCATAATAAAGAGAACTCCACAAACTGCCAGAATACAGAAAGGACACCCGAAACTCAGCAATTTAAACAAGACGAAGAGACAGAGGAATACTCAGCAGATAAAGGAACAGGATAAATGCCCACCAAACCAAACAAAAGAGGAAGAGATAGGGAATCTACCTGATAAAGAATTCCGAATAATGATAGTGAAATTGATCCAAAATCTTGAAACTAAAATGGAATCACAGATAAATAGCCTGGAGACAAGGATTGAGAAGATGCAAGAAAGGTTTAACAAGGACCTAGAAGAAATAAAAAAGAGTCAATATATAATGAATAATGCAATAAGTGAAATTAAAAACACTCTGGAGGCAACAAATAGTAGAATAACAGAGGCAGAAGACAGGATTAGTGAATTAGAAGATAGAATGGTAGAAATAAGTGAATCAGAGAGGATAAAAGAAAAACGAATTAAAAGAAATGAGGACAATCTCAGAGACCTCCAGGACAATATTAAACGCTACAACATTCGAATCATAGGGGTTCCAGAAGAAGAAGACAAAAAGAAAGACCATGAGAAAATACTTGAGGAGATAATAGTGGAAAACTTCCCTAAAATGGGGAAGG
Organism: Bos taurus; assembly: GCF_002263795.3. Taxonomy (NCBI): domain Eukaryota; kingdom Metazoa; phylum Chordata; class Mammalia; order Artiodactyla; family Bovidae; genus Bos; species Bos taurus. The sequence goes on along the minus strand of NC_037329.1, from coordinate 3,082,470 downwards.
AAATAATCACCCAAGTCCAAGAAACCCAGAGAGTACCAAACAGGATAAACCCAAGGAGAAACACCCCAAGACACATATTAATCAAATTAACAAAGATCAAACACAAAGAACAAATATTAAAAGCAGCAAGGGAAAAACAACAAATAACACACAAGGGAATTCCCATAAGGATAACAGCTGATCTTTCAATAGAAACTCTTCAAGCCAGGAGGGAATGGCAAGACATACTTAAAATGATGAAAGAAAATAGCCTACAGCCCAGATTATTGTACCCAGCAAGGATCTCATTCAAGTATGAAGGAGAAATCAAAAGCTTTTCAGACAAGCAAAAGCTGAGAGAATTCTGCACCACCAAACCAGCTCTCCAACAAATACTAAAGGATATTCTCTAGACAGGAAACACAAAAACGGTGTATAAACTCGAACCCAAAACAATAAAGTAAATGGCAACGGGAACATACTTATCAGTAATTACCTTAAATGTAAATGGGTTGAATGCCCCAACCAAAAGACAAAGACTGGCTGAATGGATACAAAAACAAGACCCCTACATATGTTGTCTACAAGAGACCCACCTCAAAACAGGGGACACATACAGACTGAAAGTGAAGGGCTGGAAAAAGATTTTCCATGCAAATAGGGACCAAAAGAAAGCAGGAGTAGCAATACTCATATCAGATAAAATAGACTTTAAAACAAAGGCTGTGAAAAGAGACAAAGGAGGTCACTACATAATGATCAAAGGATCAATCCAAGAAGAAGATATAACAATTATAAATATATATGCACCCAACACGGGAGCACCACAGTACGTAAGACAAATGCTAACAAGTATGAAAGGAGAAATTAACAATAACACAATAATAGTGGGAGACTTTAATACCCCACTCACACCTATGGATAGATCAACTAAACAGAAAATTAACAAGGAAACACAAACTTTAAACGATACAATAGACCAGTTAGACCTAATTGATATCTATAGGTCATTTCATCCCAAAACAATGAATTTCACCTTTTTCTCAAGCGCACATGGAACCTTCTCCAGGATAGATCACATCCTGGGCCATAAAGCTAGCCTTGGTAAATTCAAAAAGATAGAAATCATTCCAAGCATTTTTTCTGACCACAATGCAGTAAGATTAGATCTCAATTACAGGAGAAAAACTATTAAAAATTCCAACATATGGAGGCTGAACAACACGCTGCTGAATAACCAACAAATCACAGAAGAAATCAAAAAAGAAATCAAAATTTGCATAGAAACGAATGAAAATGAAAACACAACAACCCAAAACCTGTGGGACACAGTAAAAGCAGTCCTAAGGGGAAAGTTCATAGCAATACAGGCACACCTCAAGAAACAAGAAAAAAGTCAAATAAATAACCTAACTCTACACCTAAAGCAACTAGAAAAAGAAGAAATGAAGAACCCCAGGGTTAGTAGAAGGAAAGAAATCTTAAAAATTAGAGCAGAAATAAGTGCAAAAGAAACAAAAGAGACCATAGCAAAAATCAACAAAACCAAAAGCTGGTTCTTTGAAAGGATAAATAAAATTGACAAACCATTAGCCAGACCCATCAAGAAACAAAGGGAGAAAAATCAAATCAACAAAATTAGAAACGAAAATGGAGAGATCACAACAGACAACACAGAAATACAAAGGATCATAAGAGACTACTATCAACAATTATATGCCAATAAAATGGACAACGTGGAAGAAATGGACAAATTCTTAGAAAAGTACAACTTTCCAAAACTGGACCAGGAAGAAATAGAAAATCTTAACAGACCCATCACAAGCATGGAAATTGAAACTGTAATCAAAAATCTTCCAGCAAACAAAAGCCCAGGTCCAGACGGCTTCACAGCTGAATTCTACCAAAAATTTAGAGAAGAGCTAACACCTATCCTGCTCAAACTCTTCCAGAAAATTGCAGAGGAAGGTAAACTTCCAAACTCATTCTATGAGGCCACCATCACCCTAATACCAAAACCTGACAAAGATCCCACAAAAAAAGAAAACTACAGGCCAATATCACTGATGAACATAGATGCAAAAATCCTTAACAAAATTCTAGCAATCAGAATCCAACAACACATTAAAAAGATCATACACCATGATCAAGTGGGCTTTATCCCAGGGATGCAAGGATTCTTCAATATCCGCAAATCAATCAATGTAATACACCACATTAACAAATTGAAAAATAAAAACCATATGATTATCTCAATAGATGCAGAGAAAGCCTTTGACAAAATTCAACATCCATTTATGATAAAAACTCTCCAGAAAGCAGGAATAGAAGGAACATACCTCAACATAATAAAAGCTATATATGACAAACCCACTGCAAACATTATCCTCAATGGTGAAAAATTGAAAGCATTTCCTCTAAAGTCAGGAACAAGACAAGGGTGCCCACTTTCACCATTACTATTCAACATAGTTTTGGAAGTTTTGGCCACAGCAATCAGAGCAGAAAAAGAAATAAAAGGAATCCAAATTGGAAAAGAAGAAGTAAAACTCTCACTATTTGCAGATGACATGATCCTCTACATAGAAAACCCTAAAGAGTCCACCAGAAAATTACTAGAAATAATCAATGACTACAGTAAAGTTGCAGGATATAAAATCAACACACAGAAATCCCTTGCATTCCTATACACTAATAATGAGAAAACAGAAAGAGAAATTAAGGAAACAATTCCATTTACCATTGCAACAGAAAGAATTAAATACTTAGGAATATATCTACCTAAAGAAACTAAAGACCTATATATAGAAAACTATAAAACACTGGTGAAAGAAATCAAAGAGGACACTAATAGATGGAGAAATATACCATGTTCATGGATTGGAAGAATCAATATAGTGAAAATGAGTATACTACCCAAAGCAATTTATAGATTCAACGCAATCCCTATCAAGCTACCAACAGTATTCTTCACAGAGCTAGAACAAATAATTTCACAATTTGTATGGAAATACAAAAAACCTCGAATAGCCAAAGCGATCTTGAGAAAGAAGAATGGAACTGGAGGAATCAACCTACCTGACTTCAGGCTCTACTACAAAGCCACAGTTATCAAGACAGTATGGTACTGGCACAAAGACAGAAATATTGATCAATGGAATAAAATAGAAAGCCCAGAGATAAATCCACACACATATGGACACCTTATCTTCGACAAAGGAGGCAAGAATATACAATGGATTAAAGACAATCTCTTTAACAAGTGGTGCTGGGAAAACTGGTCAACCACTTGTAAAAGAATGAAACTAGACCACTTTCTAACACCATACACAAAAATAAACTCAAAATGGATTAAAGATCTAAACGTAAGACCAGAAACTATAAAACTCCTAGAGGAGAACATAGGCAAAACACTCTCCGACATACATCACAGCAGGATCCTCTATGACCCACCTCCCAGAATATTGGAAATAAAAGCAAAAATAAACAAATGGGACCTAATTAACCTTAAAAGCTTCTGCACATCAAAGGAAACTATTAGCAAGGTGAAAAGACAGCTTTCAGAATGGGAGAAAATAATAGCAAATGAAGCAACAGACAAACAACTAATCTCAAAAATATACAAGCAACTCCTACAGCTCAACTCCAGAAAAATAAACGACCCAATCAAAAAATGGGCCAAAGAACTAAATAGACATTTCTCCAAAAAAGACATACAGATGGCTAACAAACACATGAAAAGATGCTCAACATCACTCATTATCAGAGAAATGCAAATCAAAACCACTATGAGGTACCATTTCACACCAGTCAGAATGGCTGCGATCCAAAAGTCTACAAATAATAAATGCTGGAGAGGGTGTGGAGAAAAGGGAACCCTCTTACACTGTTGGTGGGAATGCAAACTAGTACAGCCACTATGGAGAACAGTGTGGAGATTCCTTAAAAAACTGGAAATAGAACTGCCTTATGATCCAGCAACCCCACTGCTGGGCATACACACTGAGGAAACCAGAAGGGAAAGAGACACATGTACCCCAATGTTCATCGCAGCACTGTTTATAATAGCCAAGACATGGAAGCAACCTAGATGTCCATCAGCAGATGAATGGATAAGAAAGCAGTGGTACATATACACAATGGAGTATTACTCAGCCATTAAAAAGAATACATTTGAATCAGTTCTAATGAGGTGGATGAAACTGGAGCCTATTATACAGAGTGAAGTAAACCAGAAGGAAAAACATAAATACAGTATTCTAACGCATATATATGGAATTTAGAAAGATGGTAACAATAACCCTGTGTACGAGACAGCAAAAGAGACACTGATGTATAGAACAGTCTTATGGACTCTGTGGGAGAGGGAGAGGGTGGGAAGATTTGGGAGAATGGCAATGAAACATGTAAAATATCATGTAGGAAACGAGTTGCCAGTCCAGGTTCGATGCATGATGCTGGATGCTTGGGGCTGGTGCACTGGGACGGCCCAGAGGGATGGTATGGGGAGGGAGGAGGGAGGAGGGTTCGGGATGGGGAACACATGTATACCTGTGGCGGATTCATTTTGATATTTGGCAAAACTAATACAATTATGTAAAGTTTAAAAATAAAATAAAATTGGAAGAATAAAAAAAAAAAAAAAAAAAAAGAATTTCCATCTCGAATTTTGATTTTCATCCCAGTTGATGCCTGGATCTGTGAAGAGCTCTGAGAACACAAGGCTGAACTCTGAGAATGCCTTGTCAATGCCTGCTGCTGCTTTTTTGGGAGGTCTGTTACTCTGTTAATATTTAAATGGAATTTGTATCCAGGGTTAAAGCTCTTTCAGACTTTCATGTTCTGCCAAAATTAAGTCACAAGAATTAGATTTATCCACCTTCATGAAACATCAAAAAATACAGAAAAAACACATGGAAAAATTACTATCGAGATAGTAGTCAACAAAGTACTGAAGTACAGTGACTCCTGAGAAATAGGGATAAAACAATAACAACTTGAGCCCTAGGGTTGTCCCAGATTACCAGCTGGAGAAGAGGTTTAGAATACAGTACCAAGATGGGGAACCCAGGAGAACCTGCTGGTGGACCTGAATACATTGAGCAGAAGCAGACCTCAAAAGTCAGCAGAAGTGAGTTAATGAGGCAGAGCCCAGGAGGAGAGAGTGCACAGATAGAAGTAGAAATCTTCATGGGGAGTGGTCCAAGATTCAGCTGCCTACTCATCAGTTAGTTCATGCACATGAGGAAACTAATCAAAGTATGGGGATAAGCATCTGAAAAAAATCGTGGAGAAGGGTGCCTGGACCCTGAACAGATTTCAGTATACTGCTTGATCCCAAAAGCCAGAGCAGAAAATCTTATGATTAATAGGGCATCAGTTAGAGTTCTAAGAAGGTTCTTGCTTCAGTAGTGGGAGAATTAGCCTTAGACTTTGTGTGGGTACTAAAAACAAATCATGAAGTGATCAAACTGTATCAATCAACTTAACTGTGTCCCAGAAAGAAAAAAAATCAAGAGTTTTTACAGGAATACAAAAGTATTCAGCACCCAAAAAATCAAAATTTACGTTTGACAGTGAAATGTGAATGTCATGAAAGGCATGAAAAGAAGCAGGAAAACACAGCCCATGAGGAGAATAAGAGATAAAAACTAAAAGGTATAAAGTAAACGACAAGTATTATTGTACAACATGGGGAATATAGGCAATGTTTTTAATAACTATAAATGGAGTATAACCTTTAGAAGTTGTGAGTCACTATATTGTACTCTTTTAACTTATATAAACGTGTACAATAACTTTACTTAATTAAAAAAAATAATTTTAAAAATGGTTACTTGCATTTAAAAGGCCTTTGAAATAGAAAATATGGTTGAGAAGCTTTTTTGGTGGAAAATGTGGACATAAAAAACATACTCACTTTTCTTGAACAAAAATGGACTTAAGGCTCTGGATTTGGGTAAGATGCATTAGACAAATTTCTTTCCATTCTTCCCTTCAAAAACACCTAAAAACACTGAGCATTATAGATCTAACTCTGAAAGATGGAGCAAAGGGGATAGACTGGATAGAAGCCTTAGGAATTAGAACTGAGAAGTGATATGGTGCTAAGTTTCTTGGGTCTTCCTTTTGGGTAGTGTTATACACTGAGTGCTGAAGAATTTGGCATCTAGGAAATGCCAGTGGTCACAAACAAACAAACCAAAAAACCCTACTGGGTTGGGTTTGAAAATGTGAGGTAGGTAGCTGGGACCTTCATCCTTAGCTGATGGTGAAAAGACCTGACTCCCAGCATGCGTCAGGTATGCCATGTGGGAAGCAGCAGAAAGTTACCTTTCTCCCAGCAACTGCAGTGCAGCAGAGAGCTGGGGGGCCACTAGGATGCCCATCCATCATTAGAAGCCAGGGATGCCTGAAGGAAGGGGCATGACATTTTCTCCAAGTGCAGATAGAAAAGAGCAGTCATCCCAGAATTATTTTGAATTGATAAAATTCCCTTCAGGATTAAATAAATTGCAAACAATTTGAAGAGAGAAAAACAGCAAAGAAATTATAAAAGTGTTGATTCTCTGGAAAAAAAATCAATAAAATTGAAAAATCTCTAACAAGACTATGTATATATGCATGTGTGTGTGTCTGTGTGTGTTTGTACACAAATCACCAATATTAGGAATGACATAGGAGATATCATAAAACACACTGCAGTCATTTGGAGGATAATAAGAAAATCTATAAATAATTCTATACACATAAATATGCAATGTAGACAAAAATGTATCAATTCCTCAAAAAGCACAAACTACTACAAAAACGTAGTATGAAACAGGTCATTTGAATAGCACTATAAATTAAAGAAAGTTGAATTTGTAATTTAAAATCACTAGAAATGAAATATCCAGGTCCAGATAGTTTTGCTGGAGAATTCTACACACAAAAATATTAGTTCTATACAAATTCTTCTAAAAATTACAACAGAAGTAAGATCTTTCCAATTCCTTTTATGAGGTCACTTGCCCTGATACCAAAACAAGGACAATATAAAAAGAGGAAGGAAGAAAATTGCAAACCAATATCTTTAATGAATATAGACAATTAAAATTCTTAAGGAAATATTAGCATATAGAATTCTGCATTATATAGGCATATGTGATACTGTGACAAAGTCAGGTGTATTTATAAGACTGGTTAAATATTAATATTTAAAACTCTACCAATGTACTGGAAAATATTAACAGATTAAACAGAAAAATCACAGCCATATCAATTCACTCACAAAACAAAATCTGGTATCGACTCTAACAAAAATAAAACAATAGAAAAGCAAGTTTGAGAGAAACATCCTCAACTTAATAAAGCACAGTCGACAAAAACCCTTCAGCTAAAATAACATTTAATGGTGAAAGACTGAATTATTTCCCATGAACTGGGAATAAGATAAGAATGTCTGTACACATCACTAGTATTCATCCTAGTACTGGAAGTCCTATACAGCAAACTAAAGCAAGAAAAAGGGAATGAAATACATAGGGTTCGGAATAGCAGATCAATTGCACTGTCCTTCTTTGCAGATAACATGATAGTTTATGTAGGATATCTCAAGGAATTTACAAAAACAGACAAAAAAAGACCAAAAAACATAAACCTCAAACTAATGAGTGAGTCCGACCAGGTCACAGGATATGTTTTCAGTATGAAAACAATTGGCTTTCTACATAACAAGCAATGAAAATTAAAAAATGAAACAATTAAAATGACTAATAAAATGAAAAAGATATAAATCTAATACACATACATCATTTATATTTTGAAAATTCCAAAATGTTAATGAAAGCCATCTAAAAGGAGCTAAATTATTGGAGAGATATGATTTTCATGGACTGAATAATTCAATGTAGCAAACAGGTCAATATTCTCAAAACTAAAATACAGGTTTAACACATTTTAAATTAAATGCCAGTAAGTGTTTGGGGTTATTCTGGTAGATATTGCCAAGATTATACTAAAATATATTTGTAAAGGGTAAGGAACTAAACTAGATAAAATAATTTTGAAAAGCAGCATAAAATAGCAGGATTCACATATCTGATTTCAAGACATTGTACAGCTCCAGTTGTCAGGACTGTGTGGTATTGGAGAGATAGTCACAGACTTCAATGAAACAGAACAGGGAACCCAAAAATAGACACACAACTGCAGTCAATTGATTCCTGACAAAGGTGTAAAAGCAATTCAATGGAAGAAGGATAACCTTTTCAACAAATGGTGCTGGAAGAAGACTATACAAAACAAAATTCAGAGAGACAGATTGGCTATCCACAGGCAAAAGAGAAAAAAAACTACACATCATACAAAAATTAATTCAAAATAGGTCATAGTTCCAAGTGTAAGCTGAAAAACTATAAAACTTTTAGAAGAAAACATAGGGTAAAAATCTCCTTGGTGAAGAATTCTTAGATATGATGTTAAAAGCATGATGGATAAAAGAAAAAGATGATAAATGGGACTTACAGTTGAAAATGTTTGCTCTCTGAAATACTCTGATAATAGGATAAAAAGGCAAACTGCATTTTGGGAGAAAACATTTGCAAACAATGTATCTGAAAAAGAACTTAATATATTAAGAACTCTCAAAACTGAACAGTAAAAAACATCCAACTACAAAATGGGCCAAAGATATGAGGAGGCATTTCTTTTTTTTAATTAGTTAATTAATTTTAGTTAGAGGATAATTACTTTACAATACTGTAGTTTTTTCCATACATCAAGATGAATTGTCCACAGGTATACTTGTGTCCCCCTCAACCTGAACCCACCCTCTAACCCCCTCCTCACCTTATCCTTCTGGATTCTCCCAGAGCCCTGCTTCATGCACAGAACTTGCATTTCAGAAATAATCTACAGATGGCAAATAAGCACATGAAAATATGTTCAACATTATTGGGTGATTGGGAAAATGCAGGTTAAAGTCGATGAGGTATCTCTGTGTACCCGTCAGAATGGGTGACAGCAATTATTGACAACACCAAATGCTGGGAGAAGATGCAGAAAGACTAGATCACGCATACATTCCTAGTGGGAATATAAAATTGCAGAGCCAGTATGAAAACAAATTTGGCACTTTCTTTAAGAGCTAAATATGCAACAATCATGCAACACTGAAATTGTATTCTGGGCATTTATCCCAGAGAAGCAAAAACATGTTAACACAACAACCTATACACAAAAGTATTTGTGATAACCCAAACTGGAAACAGCCAAAACACCCTTCAATAGTTGACTAATTAAAAAAAAAAAAAAAAGGATGCATCTATATCATGTAATACTTCTCAGCAATAAGAAGAAACAAACTATCAATTTATGCAACAACTTGGTTGAATCTCAAGGGAATTAATGTTGTGAGCCTGAAAGAGTCCCTCTCCAATTCCATTTCTATGTGCTGAGGCACTTCAGTTGTCTCTGACTCTTTGCGATCCTATAGACTGTAGCCCACCAGGCTCCTTAGTCCATGAAATTCTCCAGCCAAGAGTACTGGAGTGGGTTGCCATGCCCTTCTTTAAGGGATATTACTGACCCTTGGAATATGGGGTTCAATGCAGGAATCAAACCCTTGTGTTTTGCATGTCCTGTTTTGGCAGCCAGGATCTTTACCAGTAGCGCCACCTGGGAAGCTTACATGAAATGACCAGAAGTCATTTCTTTACCACTGAGCTACCAGGGAAGCCCTATAGGAATCTACATATCTAATAAAATGGTGATGTACCAATGTCAAGTTTTTAATTTTGATATTGTATTATAATTATGTAAAATATGTATTTTATAAATTATGTATTTTATGTAAGTTATGTAAGGTTGGGGAAAACTGGGTAAAGAATTCATGGGACTTCTTTATATTTTTCACTTTTTATAAATCTAAAATAATTTTCAAATAAACAATTCCAAAATATAAGATATAAAAACCAACTTAGAATTAGCAATCATAGAATTCAGAATTCAGTACACAAGGACATTAAATCAATTGTTTTCACTTCAATTCATATATTCAGTAAACAAGAGATAATTTTGTACATGTTAGGTAATGAGAGGAGGCTATTAAAAACATCTCCAAACTGTTGATGAAGATTATAATGTGCAAAATGAAACAGAGTCTGGATGAAATTAAGAACAACTTAGATATTGCAGAAGAAATGTTTAATGAACTTGAAAACACAGGAATACAAACTATACAACATGAAATTCATAAAGAAAGAACAATGGGAGAGTGGGCAGAACAGAGGACCAGTGAACTGTGGGAAAACTCCAAGGACCTGGATTTACATGATTTGAATTTCCAGTTCAGTGGGGGCATAAAACATATGAGGAAATAGTGACTAAAGTGCATAAATTAATAAAAATTTATAAATCCGTGCATCCATGATCAGTGACTGAAGTATAAGAAACAGGGGAAAGAGGGGTACCAAAGTACATAGTAATCAAATATATTATGACAAGTGATAAAACAGAGAAAAACATATACACTTTGTGTACAGTTAAAAGTGGAACTGAGATAAGGATGGTAGCAGATTTCTTACTAAAAATGATGTAAACTAGGAGAGAGTAAGGAACAATATCTTTATAATACTAACCAGAAAACAAAGCCACATAAAACACACTTCTCAACCAAAAAGCCTTTAACCAGAGCAATATCTTTCCAAAAGTATGGAATACTTTTTATAAATATATAAATCTAGAAAATGTTATTGCCAGTACACAAGTGCTACAGAAAATGTAAGAGTTCCTTTAAGCAGAAGGAAAATGATTCCAGGTAGAAATCTGAAGCTAAACAAAGAAATAAAAGTAGCAGGACTGGTAACTACATGTAGAATGGTAACTACACACAGGAATCAGTTTTGTATTTATTTAAGAGATAATTGGCTATTTAAACCAAAGCAATAACAATGTATTATGAGGTTTAGGATAAAATGCATAACAATAGAACAAAAGTTTGAAGAGAAAAATGTATCATGTGGTGACATTCTTATACTCTACATGAAATAGTGTCACATAACTTGAAGGTGGACTGTGATAAGTCTTGTGACAAGTCAAAGAGGTATAAACCCTAAGATAACCACTAAAATATTACATCAAAGAATCAAGGAGCCCACCAAAAAGATAAAATTAAATTATACAACTTTTCAAATAATATGAACGTAAACAGAAAAATAGGAAGGGTGGGATAAAGCTCAGATGGAAAATAAAGACAAGAAAATCATATTACATGTAAATAGTATAGATATCCAATTAAAAGGCAGAGAATTTCAGATTAAATAAAAAAGCAAGACTTTAGTATATACTGCCTAAAAGAAATCCCCTTAAAATAAGGACTTTTACTTTTTAGAAGTGAAAATATGAATAAATGTTTACCACATAAATTTTAAACAAAGCTATAAGATGAGTTGTAGCTGTATCTACAGCTCAGTCTAGAAACTTATGACAACTTTTCAAAGAAAATCTAAGGCCCTGCTAGGCCTTCCTCCTCTTTGAGGTTTGTTATTGTTGCTTTGCCAACTGAGGGTTTCAGAAACTGGTGCACACAGAGTAAGTCTGATCCCTCCTGAGGTATTCTCAGCCTAATCAGCTGCTTTATTTAGGTTTAAACCCACATCAAACACACATCCAAGGTTATGACCCTTCACTTATTTTTTTAGCACCAAAAAGTAAAACACATTCAGATTTTTATGTACATGATCATTTTATGAAAGCTCTGAGGACTTGGCAATGGGCTCCCATGCTGCCCTGCACAGACTTCCTCCATCTCGCTATGGCAGCATCTTCTCCATTTTCTTTGGGATTGGTGCCCCTGGGCTCCTCTTCTGTCCCAGCTCTTTCCAGAACCATAATTCCCCTTCTGTGTTCAGTGTCCCAGGGGTATATTCAAGTAAATGCTTCTTCTATATTGACCCATCAAGCCAGAATGATTTGCTTTTATCAACTTCCTTCTGTCTTTATTTACTGCTAGTTCTCAGAAACAGAAGGCAGAGTAGACTGGGACCATCACCTCACTGTGGGGCTCCAAGGTAGATGGGTTCCCCAGTTGAACATGAAGGCTCATCACCTGCTCAGTTTCACCGCCAGGCTTCAGCTATTCAAGCAGTGTTTACCTTCCTAGTTTTCATCTCAGGCCTGGTTCCTGGTCATCAGGGCTACTGTGTGCCTGTCAGATTTTCTTGTTCTATTTTCCTCCTGAGACTGACAGCACCTCTGACACATCACAGAGAAATGATCTTCCAGAGCTGTTGGATATGTTTTTGGTCAATAAAAACATGTCAAGAGAGAGAGAGGGGTACTCAAATGATATACTGAAATCGTATTCTGTGATGAGCACCTCACCTCAAGCCTGTGCTCTCACACCTGAAAGCCTGGTCTCACATAGAGACCTGCTCCAGGTCTACACTGAGCTCTGACCTTGGAACTTTGTCTGAAGCCTTTTTATCATCCTTCTAGTCTCATTCCACTTGTATCTCAAACTCTTCCCTTGGCTTTACTTCAGACAGCCTCTAAGGAAGTACTCGTTCTTTTTCTCTGAGATAACTCTGCCAGGGGTGGCTGTCGTTCCCAAGGTTGTATGAATTGGCCCAGGACTATGCCCTATGACATCTCAGTAAGGATAGAGCCCAGATCTAAGATAACGGATCTCGTTCTCACACTCAGATCTTTGCAGAGCTTGGCAATACCTTCCAAGAAAGGGAGCACCTTAAGAGGTATCAAAACAGGTAGAGGCAATTCTGAACAATTCAGCACTCTGATCCCACTAGATTCTGTGATAGAGATGAGATATGGGGGTTTGCACCTGATCAATCAGAGCTACATGTTCATGAATATCTCTGGAGATACTGGGTGCAATTTTTTGTGTTTTTTTTTAAGCAAGAACAATATTTTGTTTTCTAGTTCATTGTTCTCTTTTGAAAAGCTTGTCATGGCTTTTCATAGTTACTTGGTTTTAAAAGACTACTTGAAAAAGTAGATCGGGGCTTCCCTGATAGCTTAGCTGGTAAAGAATCCACCTGCAACGCAGAAGACCCTGGTTCAATTCCTGGGTTGGGAAGATCTGCTGAAGAAGGGAAAGGCTTCCCACTCCATTTTGGATATTTTGATCATATTTGCATGCCCTCCCATCCCTCTGACCCATCCAGGGACTATAAGCACGGAGACATTCACTGCTATCATCTATCCTCTCATCCTTAAAGCTTAAAAATAAAATAAAATTAAAAAAAAAAATAAAACCACACACTGAAAACATTCTAGATTAACCTACAATTTATGTCACTTAAGTGTGAACTACTGTTGTATTTTCACTGAAAACAATCTTGCAGAAAATGAAATACAAAGACTTTTTTTTTTTTGGCTTTTCAGTGTTATTATTAAATGAAGAAATCGCTCATTAGCTTTAACAACTTTGACTACATTGATCCTTAGATTTTTATTTTTGAAGAAGGAAATACAGAACTGATTAAAAAGAGTGTCTTATTCACTATTATGGGAGTCTATAGTACACAAAAAATGAAGTTATTTAGACATTCAAAACTCAGGCTTCAATTTCTGTCTTTTACAGTGTATCACAGCTGACTCCTTCTAAGGATAAATAGGAAAAATTATTACCAAGTTCTGATTATAATTAATACTATTCTTTCCAAAGATTGTACACAAAACACATTTAAAAAGAAAGAAAATTCACAAATAAGAGTCTATGGGGGTCTACTCAGAACCCCAGAGTTGGTATAAAGATTATTTTAAGCTAAAGATGTTGGAGATTCAACAGAGGTATAAAGAACAATGTCATTATACATTTGTCCAAGCCCATTAAGTGTACAACACCAAGAGTGAATGGTAATGTAAGCTATGCTCTTGAGGTAATAATCATGTATCAATGGAGGTGCATTAGTTGCAAGAATTGTAACTTTCTAGCTGGAGACAATGGTAACAGGAGAGGCTTTGTATGTGTAGTGTATGAGCAAATATTGGAAATCTGTACTTTTCCTCTAATTTTACTGTGTACCTAAAATTACTCTAGAGGAAGAAAGTCTATTAAAAAGTAGAGGAAGCCCAGTTAAATTTGAATTTCAGACAAAGAATAAATTATTTTTAGTATGTGTATCCCATATAATATTTGGAACATACCTATATAAAAATTATTCTGGAAAGATATGATATCTGACAATCCTTTTCAGGATATATGCAAGGTATGTTTGGTTGACATGTTGTGAAATGGGAGGGAGTGGTGTGTGTGAATACTGTTAGCAGAGGCCAAAACCACTTAATGTCCTGAAATTATGGGACAGTTCCATGCAACAAAACACTGTCCCAGCAAAAATGCCAATTGCATTATTTGTGAAAACTGGAAGATTTGTTGGGTAGGAATAAACTTTTCCTCTACCCTCTTCTGCGTACTAATTGGGGACCTACAAATTAAAGTGATAGAAAGCAGATTTATTTTCCTGCAGTTTTATGCATACAGTTTATTTGTATGCATAAAAGAAGCTACTAACAGAAAAAGTAGCCAGCTCATTAAATGGTTAAAGTTAGAGGTTTATATACCTGATTCACAAAGACTTTTTAAAAATCACTTTACTGAGCAATAATTTAGCTAAGACATATTTCATCCCATTTTAAGTGCAGTTAAATGAGTATTCACATTTTATTCATCCATGAGTTAATCAAACCAGACAAAATAGAAAACATTTCCATCACAGCATAATTCTTTTTTCATCAGTCAGTCTCATTCTAGGCAACTACTGGAAGGGATTCTGTTAACATAACTTGATGTTGTCTGGTCTGGAATTTCACACAAATAGCATCATATAGTATATACTCATTTTTTGGACTGGGTTATTTAATTTGCCATAATGTTTTTTGAAATGTTTCCATATTGTTTCAAGTACTATATTCATGTCTTTATATTACTGAGAAGTAGTCTATCATATGTATAGACATGATTTGCTTATGCATTCATGAGCAGGAAGATATTTTAATTGTTTCCCAGTTTTTGTTATTATTAGTAAAGCTACTATAAATATCTATGCGCAAGTATTTGTGTGTGTATATATATATATATATGCTTTTATTCTCTTGAGTATTTATCTAAGAGTGGAATTACTAGATTCTATAAGAAATATATATTCATCTTTATAAGAAATTGCCAAACTGTTTTCCAATATATTTATACAATTTTATATTCCTAACAGCAATGTATGAGAGTTTCAGTTCTTCAATATATGGCTGACACTTATTATTAAAACTTGTTTTAATCTTATCTATTCTTATTGATGCGTCATTACATTTTACTGTGTACTTACTTCATTTTATATTTCCTGATGACAAAAGATGTTGAATATATTTGCAATCTGCACCTCTTCTTTGCTGAAGTTGTCTGTTTAAAAGTGTTTCCCATTTTGATCTTTATGTCTTACCATTGATGCTAAGATTTTGCAGCGTATTCTAAACATAAAGTCCTTGTAGGATGCAATTATTTAGAATAACATTTTCTCCCACTCTATAGTTTGCCTTTTTAAAGGTATCTTTCTAAGATCAGAGGGTTTTTTTTTTTTTTATGTGTGGGTGTGTGTGTATGTGTGTGTGTGATGTCTAATTATCCAAAAACCCCACTAACATTGACATAAAATTATTATTTAAACTATAGACTTTATAAAGAAGCAGAAGATATTAATAAGATGTGGCAAGAATACACAGAAGCACTATACAAAGAAGATCTTTATAACCCAGCTAACCACAATGGTGTAATCACTCACCTAGAGCCAAACATCTTGGAATGCAAAGTCAAGTGGGTCTTAGAAACCATTACTATGAACAAAGATAGTGGAGGTGATGGAATTCCAGTTGAATTATTTCAGATCCTAAAAGATGATGCTGTGAAAGTGCTGCACTCAATATGCCAGTAAATTTGGAAAACTCAGCTGTGGCCACAGGACTGGAAAAGGTCAGTTTTCATTCCAATCCCAAAGAAAGGCAATGCCAAAGAATGCTCAAACTACCACACAACTGCATGCATCTCACACACTAGCAAAGTAATGTTCAAAATTCTCCAAGCCAGGCTTCAACAGTACATGAACTGTGAACTTCCAGATGTTCAAGCTGGATTTAGAAAAGACAGAGGAACCAGAGATCAAATTGCCAACATCCGTTGGATCATCAAGAAAGCAAGAGAGTTCCAGAAAAACATTTGCTACTGCTGCTAAATCACTTCAGTCGTGTCCGACTCTGTGCAACCCCATAAACGGCAGCCCACCAGGCTCCTCTGTCCCTGGGATTCTCCAGGCAAGAACACTGGAGTGGGTTGCCATTTCCTTCTCCAATGCATCAAAGTGAAAAGTGAAAGTGAAGTCGCCCAGTCGTGTCTGACTCTTAGCTTTTGCTTTATTGATTATGCCAAAGGCTTTGATTGTGGATCACAACAAATTGTGGAAAATTCTTCAAGAGAGGGGAATACCAGACAACCTGACTGCCTCCTGAGAAATCTGTATGCAGATCAAGGAGCAACAGTTAGAACTGGGCATGGAACAACAGACTGGTTCTAAATCGGGATAGGAGTATGTCAAGGCTGTAATTTGTCACCCTGCTTACCTAATTTATATGCAGAGTATATTATGCGAAATGCCAGGCTGGATGAAGCACAAGCTGGAATCAAGTTTGCTGGGAGAAATATCAATAACCTCAGATACGCAGATGACACCACCCTTATAGTAGAAAGCAAAGAAAAACTAAAGAGCCTCTTGATGAAAGTGAAAGAGTAGAGTGAAAATATTGGCTTAAAGCTCAACATTCAGAAAACTAAGATCATGGCATCCAGTCCCATCACTTCACGGCAAATAGATGGGGAAACAGTGGAAACAGTGAGAGACTTAGTTTTCTTGGGTTCCAAAATCACTGTAGATGGTGACTTCAGCCATGAAATGAAAAGACACTTTCTCTTTGAAAGAAAAGCTATGATCAACCTGGTGAGCATATTAAGAAGCAGAGACATTACTTTGCCAACAAAGGTCCATCTAGTCAAAACTATGTTTTTTCTACTAGTCATGTATGGATGTGAGAGCTAAACTATAAATAAAGCTGAGTGTTGAAGAATTTATGCTTTTGAACTGTGGTGTAGGATAAGACTCTTGAGAGTCTCTTGGACTGCAAGAAGATCCAATCAGTCAATCCTAAAGGAAATCAGTCCTGAATATTCATTGGAAGGACTGATGCTGAAGCTAAAGCTCCAATACTTTGGACACTGGATGTGAAGAACTGACTCATTGGTAAAGATCCTGATGCTGGGAAACATTGAAGGCAGGAGGAGAAGGGGATGACAGAGGATGAGATGGTTGGATGGCATCACTGACTCATTGGACATGAGTTTCAGCAAGCTTCGGGAGTTGGTGATGGACAGGGAGGCCTGGAGTGCTGCAGTCCATGGGGTCACAGAGTCGGAAAGGACTGATCAACTGAACTGAACCGAACTGATAGACTTTATTTATACTTTGCAACTTTTTTGAATAATGTCTTTTTCTTTTCTATTTCAGAATCTAATCCATAAGAAGACATTATTGCATTTGGCCATCAAGTCTCCTTAGTCTTCTCCAATGTTTATAGTTTCTCAGTCTTTCTTTGTGTTTTTGCAACCTGACACATTGAAACTTTACACAGGTATTATATAGTATGTATTTCCATTTGTAGTCACCTGATATGTTCACATGTGTGCTGGAGTGATAGAATTTATGGAATAATACCACAGAAGTGAGGTGCCAGTCACATCTCATCACATCAAAAAGGATGTGATATCAGTATGACTTATTACTGGTGATACTAACCTTGACCTCAGTTATTACCTGTCAGCTGTCTCCACTGTAAACAAACTTATCTCCTTTCCACACTCTGATAGCTAGAAAGAAGTCATTAAGACCAGTCCACGTTTAAATAGGGGGAATTAACTCCACTTATTGGATAGAGGCATATTGTGGATACACAATTTAAATCTTCTTGGATAGAGGCATATTGTAGATACACATTAAAACCATCAGAATAATTAATAACCATTTTAATACTTTGAAACTATACAAATGTTCTGTTTCTCCTTAAAGTTTAGTTTTCTAAATTTAGAATTCATTAGTGGATCTTGCCAACAGTATTTATTACAGTGGTATTTTAAAGGTGATTTTCTATTTCCCACATTCCATGTACATTTATTATTTAGAATTCTTCTGTAAGAAAGATCTATTCTTTCTTCCAGTTTATACATTTAATCACTTATTTAAATTAGCATTGACATTATTTATTTTCTACTTTGAATTATAATCCAATACCACATTGTTTATTTTGTTGCCCATATTTTTTCAACTTTGGTCTTTGGAACTTTTTCAGGCTGGCATTACATACCTTTTTTCAAGTTCCTCCTTAATTTTTGGCATAAGATGCCCCAGGCTCAGTATATGTTTTCAAAGATATGTACAGTCCATTTCTCTAAGAAACCTTAATTCATTTTATTGGAGCATGATAATTAGGAATTCAGATCTGGGCTCTGACTCTGCTCACTGTTACTGTAATGTCACTGCTTTGAGGTCCTCTCAGTGGACAGAACTAGAATATATTTATGTACATTATATATATATATATACATATGCATATATTGTATGCATGGTAATGGTGGTTTAGTCACTAATTTGTGTCCTATTTTTGCAACCCCATGGACTGTAGCCCACCAGACTCTTCTGTCCATGGAATTTCTCAGGCAAGAATATTGGAATGGGTTGCCATTTCCTTCTCCAGTATCAATGCATATGTACATACTAATACTATTGCCCCTCAATATCTATGGGGATTTGTTTCCAGAACCCTTCAAAGATACCCAAATCCATACATACTTGAATTCCTTCATAAAAAGTCATAGTATTTGCATATAAACTACATCTTCCCATATACTTTAAATGATCTCTAGATTGTTAATATATGATACAATGTAAATGCTTTGCAAATAGTAGTAAATGCAATGCAAATGCTATATAAATATTAACGGTTGCCCATGTGTGGCAAATTCAAGTTTTGCTTTTGGTACTTTCTGGAATTTTTTTAAAAATGTTTTTGATCTGAAGATGATTGAATCAACAGTTGTGGAATTCACGGATATGGAGGATCAACTGTAAGTTTTTGTATACAGGTAAGTGTACATATACATTAAAATAAATGAGGTATTGGGGCAATGTTTTTTAATTAAAAATTTTATTTTGAGATCACCATAAATTAATAATATATCGTTTTGAGAAATAGTACAAATATGCCTTTACGACTTGTACTCAGTTTTATTTAATGTTAGCCTCTTGAAAAACTATAGCATAATATTATAACCATGATATTGACATCAATCCAGTCAAGATATAGAATATATTTATTACAAGTATCATTCAGGTTGTCCTTTTACAGTAACACTCTTTTCCCTATTGCTCTCCTCCACTAGTCAATGCTGGCAGCCACAATATCATCTTCATTTCTGTGATGTTATTCTAGAATGTTATATAGGTGGAATAATACAGTGTATCATTTTGAGATTGGCTTTCTTACATCCACAACAATTCCCGGAGAGTCATTTAATATTTAGTTTCTGTTCTGAGTTTTCTGTTTTATGGACATACCACAGATTGCTTAACCATTTGCCCAGCTAAGTTCATCTGGGTTGATTTTAGTTTTTAGCAAGTAAGAGTAAAGCTAGGATTTTGTGTAAATATAAGTTTACATTTCTCTGGGATTAATATTCAAGAGAGAAGTTGCTGCGTTAATAGTTGCTGCATATTTAACTGTCCAAGAAACTATCAAACTTCAACAAAGTGGCTGCATCACTTTACATTCCCACCAGCAATATATTAGTGCTCTATTAATAGTTTCTGCATTCATTTTAGGATTTAGTATTACCACTAAGTTTTACATTATTCTGATACGTGTGTGGCAATAGTTCATTGTGGTTATAATCTGTATTTCATATGCTCCTTTGTCACCTGGACAGTCTTTTTGATAAAATCCCAATTGATGGTTTTTGTCCATTTTAAAATTGAATTCTTTGTTATGTTCTGTTGACTTTTTGAGAATTCTTTTTATAATTTAAATACTGGTCTTTTGTCAAATATGTGGCCTTCAAATATTTTCTCCCTGTCTCTCTTCTATTTCATTCTCTTAACTAGGTCTTTTCCTGGGGAGAAATCTTTAATTTTGATGAGGTCCACTTCTTTTTTCTTTTATGGATCATGTGGCTCAGATGGTAAAGAATCTGCCTGCAATGCAAGAGACCTGGGTTCAGTCCCTGGGTCAGGTAGATCTGTTGGAGAAGGAAATGGCTACCCACTCCAGGATTCTTCTAGAGAATTCTATGGACACAAGAGCCTGGCAGGCTACAGTCCATGGAGTCACAAAGAGTCAGACATGACGGAATGACTAACACTTTCACACTTTCACTTTTGGTATTAAGTCTAATAACTCTGCCTAGCCATAGATGTTGATGATTTTCTCCTATTTTAAAAAATTTTGCTTTATGTGTATGATTGAAGGCAGGAGGCGAAGGGGATGACAGAGAATGAGATGGTTGGATGGCATCACTGACTAAGTGGACATGAGTTTGAGCAAATTCTGGAAGATGATGAAGGACAAGGAAGTCTGATGTGCTGCAGTCCATGAGGTCGCAGAGTTAGACACGACTTTGTGACTGAATGACAACAACAAAAGCCTATTCTCTAATTTGAGTGAATTTTCTTATAGGTATGAGGTCTAAGTTTTTTTTAATTTTTTTGTTTGTTTGCTTGCTTTTGTTTTTTCTCTCATGGATATCCAATTTCTCCAACAGCATTTGTTGAATGACTGTCTTTTCTTCATTGATTTCTTATGCACATTTGTCAAATAAAACAAACAAAACCACAGATATTTTGTGTTCTTTACTCAGTTCCATTGACTTATGTGCCTAATTCTGCCTCAATAATACACAAACTTGATTACTAAAGCTATATTAGTGCTGAGATTGGATAGGTTGATACTCCCACTTTTCTGTTTTGTTCACAATTTTTTTTTTAGTTATTCAAGTCTGTATTTTTTATTTTTTAGTATTATTCTACTTTATGGACATACCACAATTTACTTATTCATATTTTGTTGGTCTTCTCAGTGGTTTCTAGTTTTGAGACATTATAAATAAAACTGGCATAAATATGTAAGTTTTGTCTGTGCATATGTTTATAATTAGCTTGGATAAATACTAAGAAGTGGAATTTCTAGGTTGCATGATGAATGCTGAGATAAGCATTAGGGTGCATGCATATTTTTGAATTAGTGTTTTCTTTCTACTTAAAAAAAAAAACTTTATTTTACATTGGATCATTGCCAATTAACTATGGTGTGATAGTTTCAGGTGGACAGCAAAGGGACTCAGCCATACATATATATGTATCCATTCTTACCCATTCTTTCTTCCCATCCAAGCTACCACATAACATTGAGCACAGTTCCATGTGCTATACAGAAGGGCATTGTTGATTATCCATTTTAAATGCAGCAGTGTGCACATGTTGATCCCAAATTCCCTAACTATCCCTTTCCCCCATTCTTCCCCCATGACGACCATAATTTTGTTTTCCAAGTCTGTGAGTTTGGTTCTGTTTGTAGATAAGTTGGTTCATATCATTTCTTTTTTTAGATTCCACATATAAAGGATGTCATATGGACTTGAAATACTTTTGCATTTATTCATACTATCTTCAATTTCTTATCATTTTCCTAGCACATGTCTTTTACCTCTTTGGTTAAATTTATTTCTAAGTGTTTTATTCTGTTTAATGCAACTGTAAATGAAATTGTTTTCTTGATTTCTCTTTTCTCTCTCTCTTTTTTAAAATTGAAGTATAGTTGCTTTACACTATTGTGTTAATTTCTGCAGTACAACAAAGTGAACCAACTCTATGTATACATATATCCCCTTCCTCTGGCACCACACTCCCCACTCCCCCACCTAAGTCATCACAGAGCACTGAGCTGAGCTCCCTGTACTATACAGCAGGTTTCTACTACCTAGTTTACACATGGTAATGTATATATGTCAAACCCAATCTCCCAGTTCATCCCACCCCTCCCCCACCATGTCCACTAGTTTGTTCTCTATGTTTGCATTTCTATTCCTGCCCTACAAAAAGATCGTCTATACCATTTTTCTAGATTCCATATATACACATTAATATATAATATTTGCTTTTCTCTTTCTCACTTACTTCACCAACACTTCTTGATTTCTGATAGGTCACAATTAGTGTACAGAAATTGGAGGATTTATGTATATTAATTTTTGTGTCCTACAGCTTTACTGAATTCATGTATTAGCTCTAATAGCTTGTGGGGATCTTTAGGGTTTTCTGTGTATAGTATCTGGAGAAGGCAATGGCATCCCATTCCAATACTCTTGCCTGGAAAATCCCGTGGACGGAGGAGCCTAGTAGGCTCCAGTCCATGGGGTCGCTAAGAGTCGGGCACGACTGAGTGACTTCACTTTCACTTTTCACTTTCATGCATTGGAGAAGGAAATAGCAACCCACTCCAGCGTTCTTGCCTGGAGAATCCCAGGGACAGAGGAGCCTGATGGGCTGCCGTCTATGGGGTCGCATAGAGTTGGATACGACTGAAGCGACTTAACAACAGCAGCAGCAGTATATAGTATCATGTCATCTTCAATTAGTGACAGTTTTACTTCTTCCTTTCCAATTTGGAGGTCTTCTTTTTATTATCTGATTTGCTGTGGCTAGAACATCCAATATTATATTAAATAGATGTGGCAAAAGTGGGCACCCTTGTCTTCTTCCTGATCTTAGAAGCTTTTTGCTTTTCACCATTAAGTATGGTGTTGGCTGTACACTTGTCATCAGATCAGATCAGTCGCTCAGTCGTGTCCGACTCTTTGCGACCCCATGAATCACAGCACGCCAGGCCTCCCTGTCCATCACCAACTCCCGGAGTTCACTAAAACTCACATCCATCGAGTCGGTGATGCCATCCAGCCATCTCATCCTCTGTCGTCCCCTTCTCCTCCTCCTCCTTATCCCTCCCAGCATCGGAGTCTTTTCCAATGAGTCAACTCTTTGCATGAGGTGGCCAAAATACTGGAGTTTCAGCTTTAGCATCAGTCCTTGCAAAGAACACCCAGGACTGATCTCCTTTAGAATGGACTGGTTGGATCTCCTTGCAGTCCAAGGGACTCTCAAGAGTCCTCTCCAACACCACAGTTCAAAAGCATCAATTCTTCGGCACTCAGCCTTCTTCACAGTCCAACTCTCACATCCATACATGACCACAGGAAAAACCATAGCCTTGACTAGACGAACCTTTGTTGGCAAAGTAATGTCTCTGGTTTTGAATATGCTATCTAGGTTGGTCATAACTTTCCTTCCAAGGAGTAAACGCTTTTAATTTCATGGTTGCAGTCACCATCTGTAGTGATTTTGGAGCCCAGAAAAATAAAGTCCGACACTGTTGCCACTGTTTCCCCATCTATTTCCCATGAAGTGATGGGACCAGATGCCATGAAACTAAGCCATGCCCGTGGGGCAACCCAAGATGGGCGGGTCATGGTGGAGAGATCTGACAGAATGTGGTCCACTGGAGAAGGGAATGGCAAGCCACTTCAGTATTCTTGCCTTGAGAACCCCATGAACACTTGTCATAAATAGTATTTATTACATTGAAATGTTTCCTGTACACACACTTTGATGAGAAATTTTATCATGAATTGATCTTGAATTTTTTCAAATGTTTTCTCCTTCTATTGAAATTATCATGTAATTGTTATTTTTTATTTTTTAATGTGCTGTATCACATTGATTGATTTGTGAATATTGAAATATTTGCATCCCCACAATAAACCCCACTTCAGCATGATATATGATCCTTCAAATGCATTATTGAATTTTATTTGCTAATGTTTTGTTGAATAGTTTGCATCTATGTTCATCAGTGATATTGGTCTATACTTTTATTTTTCTATAGTTCCTTTGTCTGATTTTGGTATCAGGGTTATGCTGGCCTCAACAATGAGTTTGAAAGTGTTCCTTTTCAATTTTGGGGGTGTAGTTTGTGAAGGTTCTTAGCTTCTTTTAAGGTTTGGTTGAATTTCCCTGTGAAGCTATCTGGTCCCGGACTTTTGTTCATTCTGAAGATTTTCTGACATTTTATCCTGGAGGTTTAATAGTTTTAGCTTTAAATTTTTATATAAGAACCTTAAAAAGTAAATATCATATATGCCATGAGGTAGTGTGTAAAAGTTTTTTTTTTTTTCTTTCATATGGGTATCCCATAGTCAAAGCACAAATTTTCTGAAAAGTATAATTTCTTCCCACTGAATTGCCTTGAAGCTTTTGTTAGACAGTCATGATCCAATGAGCTGTATCTATTGATACACAAAAGTCCCACTGTCTTTAGATGTAGTTTTATAGTATTAAAAATTCTTGATATCAAATAGTATAATCCTTCAATCCTCCTTTTTAAGATGGTTTTGAATTGTCATATAAGTTTGAGTAAAAACTTGCCAGTTTTGACAGAAAACTTGTTAGAATTTTAATTGAGTTGCAATTCTGAATACACATGCTGAGTATAGAACTTCTTTCGAGTATTAACAATTTTCAGGGAATAGCATTCCTTCATCATTATTATGTTAGTTAAAGATTTTTTTTTAAAGATACTTTTCATTAAGTTGTAAAATTCCTTTCTATTCTAAGTGCTCTGACAGTTTTTATCATGAATTGACATTGATTACATATATGTGTGTGTGTGTGTGTATATATATATATAATGCAGGTTTTCTTCTTATTCTGTTTATGTGTGGAATTAAAATTATCGATTTTCAACGATTAAATCAACCTTGTATTCTTTGAACAAACTCAAGTTTGTCATGATATATCATGAAATAAATTCACTAATATTTTAAAGAATGTTTGTTTGTATGCCTATAAGATTGTTTTACTTCAATTATTTTGCTTTTGATGTCAGAGTAATAAGTTCCTCATAAAATAAATTTGCAAGAATTTTCTCTTTTACTGTTTTTCAAAGTTTTTTTGTAGAAGTGAATTTCTTCCTTTAACGTTTGGAATAAATTATAAGTGAAATTATCTGGGTCTATATTTTCTTTACAGATGTCTTTATCTTTACATGTGGTAGTCTAGTCAGTACATCATGTCCTGCTCTTGCGACCCCATGGACTGTAGCCTGCTAGACTCCTCTGTCCATGGGATTTTCCAGGCAAGAATACTGGAGTGGGTTTCCATTTCATTTAAGGAAATGGCAGGATATTTTACCAGCTGAGCCACAAGGGAAGCCCAAGAATACTGGACTGTGTAGCCTATGCCTTCTCCAGGGGATCTTCCCAACCCAGGAATTGAACTGGGGTCTCCTGCATTGCAGGTGGATTCTTTAGCAACTGAGCTAACAGGGAAGGCCTATCTTTACATATTTCTATTTAAAATATGTCTATTCAAATTTTCTGTTTCATACTTCTGTAAGTAATTTTTTTCAGGATATGTGACTTATCTGTATTGTTAAATTTGTTGACATAAAGTTATTAATAAAATAATATCTACCTAATATTATTTATTTATTTATTTTTACTTTACAATATTGTATTGGTTTTGCCATACATCAACATACATCCACCACGGGTGTACACGTGTTCCCTATCCTGAACCCCCCTCCCACCTCCCTCCCCATACCATCCCTCTGGGTTATCCCAGTGTACCAGCCCCAAGTTTCCTGTATCCTGCATCGAACCTGGACTGGCGATTTGTTTCTTATATGATATTATACATGTTTCAATGCCATTCTCCCAAATCATCCCCCCCACCCCACCACAGAGTCCAAAAGACTGTTCCATACATCTGTGTCTCCTTTGCTGTCTTGCATACAGGATTGTCATTACCATCTTTCTAAATTCCATATATATGCGTTAGTATACTGTATTGGTGTTTTTCTTTCTGCCTTACTTCGCTCTGTATAATAGGCTCCAGTTTCATCCACCTCATTAGAACTGATTCAAAAGTATTCTTTTTAATGGCTGAGTAATACTCCATTGTGTATATGTACCACTGCTTTCTTATCCATTCATCTGCTGATGGACACCTAGGTTGCTTCCATGTCCTTTGATATCCAGTGATGCACTGAACATTGGGGTGCATGTGTCTCTTTCAATTCTGGTTTCCTCGGTGTGTATGTCCAGCAGTGGGATTGCTGGGTCGTATGACAGTTCTATTTCCAGTTTTTTTAAGGAATCTCCACACTGTTCTCCATAGTGGCTGTACTAGTTTGCATTCCCACCAAGAGTGTAAGAGCGATCCCTTTTCTCCACATCCTCTCCAGCATTTGGATCGCAGCCATTATGACTGGCGTGAAATGATACCTCATTGTGGTTTTGATTTGCATTTCTCTGATAATGAGTGATGTTGAGCATCTTTTCATGTGTTTGTTAGCCATCTGTATGTCTTCTTTGGAGAAATGTCTACTTAGTTCTTTGGCCCACTTTTTGATTGGGTCGTTTATTTTTCTGGAATGGAGCTGCAGGTGTTGCTTGTATATTTTTGAGATTAGTTGTCAGTTGCTTCATTTGCTATTATTTTCTCCCATTCTGAAGGCTGTCTTTTCACTTTGCTTATAGTTTCTTTTGTTGTGCATAAGCTTATAATTTTAATTAGATTCCATTTGCTTATTTTTGCTTTTATTTCCAATATTCTGGGAGGTGTGTCATAGAGGATCCTGCTGTGGTGTATGTCGGAGAGTGTTTTGCCTATGTTTTCCTCTAAGAGTTTTATAGTTTCTGGTCTTATGTTTAGATCTTTAATCCATTTTGAGTTTATTTTTGTGTATGGTGTTAGAAAGTGCTCTAGTTTCATTCTTTTACAAGTGGTTGACCAGTTTTCCCAGCACCACTTGTTAAAGAGATTGTGTTTAATCCATTGTATATTCTTGCCTTCTTTGTCAAAGATAAGGTGTCCATATGTGCATGGGTTTGTCTCTGGGCTTTCTATTTTGTTCCATTAATCTATATTTCTGTCTTTGTGCCAGTACCATACTGTCTTGATGACTGTGACTTTGTAGTAGAGCCTGAAATCAGGCAGGTTGATTCCTCCAGTTCCATTCTTCTTTCTCAAGATTGCTTCAGCTATTCGAGGTTTTTTGTATTTCCATACAAATTGTGAAATTATTTGTTCTAGCTCTGTGAAAAATACCGTTGGTAGCTTGATAGGGATTGCGTTGAATCTATAGATTGCTTTGGGTAGTAAACTCATTTTCACTACATTGATTCTTCAGATCCATGAACATGGTATATTTCTCCATCTATTAGTGTCCTCTTTGATTTCTTTCATCAGTGTTTTATAGTTTTCTATATATAAGTCTTTTGTTTCTTTAGGTAGATATATTCCTAAATATTTTATTCTTTTCTTTGCAATGGTGAATGGAATTGTTTCCTTAATTTCTCTATTTTCT
This sequence comes from Bos taurus, assembly GCF_002263795.3. Lineage (NCBI taxonomy): Eukaryota > Metazoa > Chordata > Mammalia > Artiodactyla > Bovidae > Bos > Bos taurus. The sequence goes on along the minus strand of NC_037329.1, from coordinate 3,054,978 downwards.
CATTATTAGTGTATAGGAATGCAAGGGATTTCTGTGTGTTGATTTTATATCCTGCAACTTTACTATATTCATTGATCAGCTCTCGTAATTTTCTGGTGGAGTCTTTAGTGTTTTCTATGTAGAGGATCATGTCATCTGCAAATAGTGAGAGTTTTACTTCTTCTTTTCCAATTTGGATTCCTTTTATTTCTTTTTCTGCTCTGATGCTGTGGCCAAAAACTTCCAAAACTATGTTGAAGAGTAGTGGTGAGAGTGGGCACCCTTGTCTTGTTCCTGACTTTAGGGGAAATGTTTTCAATTTTTCACCATTGAGGATAATGTTTGCTGTGGGTTTGTCATATATAGCTTTTATTATGTTGAGGTATGTTCCTTCTATTCCTGCTTTCTGGAGAGTTTTTATCATAAATCGATGTTGAATTTTGTCAAAGGCTTTCTCTGCATCTATTGAGATAATCATATGGCTTTTATTTTTCAATTTGTTAATGCGGTGTATTACATTGATTGATTTGCAGATATTGAAGAATCCTTGCATCCCTGGGATAAAGCCCACTTGGTCATGGTGTATGATCTTTTTAATGTGTTGTTGGATTCTGATTGCTAGAATTTTATTCAGTATTTTTGTTTCTATGTTCATCAGTGATATTGGCCTGTAGTTTTCTTTTTTTGTGTGGCGTCTTTGTCAGGTTTTGGTATTAGGGTGATGGTGGTCTCATAGAATGAGTTTGGAAGTTTACCTTCCTCTGCAATTTTCTGGAAGAGTTTGAGTAGGATAGGTGTCAGCTCTTCTCTAAATTTTTGGTAGAATTCAGCTGTGAAGCCGTCTGGACCTGGGCTTTTATTAGCTGGAAGATTTCTGATTACAGTTTCAATTTCCGTGCTTGGGATGGGTCTGTTAACATTTTCTATTTCTTCCTGGTTCAGTTTTGGAAAGTTGTACTTTTCTAAGAATTTGTCCATTTCTTCCACGTTGTCCATTTTATTGGCATATAATTATTGATAGTAGTCTCTTATGATCCTTTGTATTTCTGTGTTATCTGTTGTCATCTCTCCATTTTCATTTCTAATTTTATTGATTTGTTTTTTGTCCTTTTGTTTCCTGATGAGTCTGGCTAATGGTTTGTCAATTTTATTTGTCCTTTCAAAGAACCAGCTTTTGGCTTTGTTGATTTTTGCTATGGTCTCCTTTGTTTCTTTTGCGTTTATTTCTGCTCTAATTTTTAAGATTTCTTTCCTTCTACTAACCCTGGGGTTCTTCATTTCTTCCTTTTCTAGTTGCTTTAGGTGTAGAGTTAGGTTATTTATTTGACTTTGTTCTTGTTTCTTTAGGTATGCCTGTATTGCTATGAACTTTCCCCTTAGCACTGCTTTTACCATGTCCCACAGGTTTTGGGTTGTTGTGTTTTCATTTTCACTCGTTTCTATGCAAATTTTGATTTCTTTTTTGATTTCTTCTGTGATTTGTTGGTTATTCAGCCTCTGCACGTTGGAATTTTTTAATATTTTTTCTTCTGTAATTGAGATCTAATCTTACTGCACTGTGGTCAGAAAAGATGCTTGGAATGATTTCAATTTTTTTGAATTTACCAAGACTAGATTTATGGCCCAGGATGTGATCTATCCTGGAGAAGGTTCCATGTGCACTTGAGAAAAAGGTGAAATTCATTGTTTTGGGGTGAAATGTCCTATAGATACCAATTAGGTCTACCTGGTCGATTGTATCATTTAAAGTTTGTGTTTCCTTGTTAATTTTCTGTTTAGTTGATCTATCCATAGGTGTGAGTGGGGTATTAAAGTCCCCCACTATTATTGTGTTATTGTTAATTTCCCCTTTCATACTTGTTAGCATTTGCCTTACATATTGGGATGCTCCATGTTGGATGCATATACACTTATAATTGCTGTATCTTCTTCTTGGATTGATCCTTTGATCATTATGTAGTGTCCTTCTTTGTCTCTTTTTACAGCCTTTGTTTTAAAGTCTATTTTATCTGATATGAGTATTGCTACTCCTGCTTTCGTTTGATCTCTATTTGCATGGAATATCTTTTTCCAGCCCTTCACTTTCAGTCTGTATGTCCCCTGTTTTGAGGTGGGTCTCTTGTAGACAACATATATAGGGGTCTTGCTTTTTTCTCCATTCAGCCAGTCTTTGTCTTTTGGTTGGGGCATTCAACTCATTTACATTTAAGGTAATTATTGATATGTGTGATCCCATTGCCATTTACTTTATTGTTTTGGGTTCGAGTTTATACACCATTTGTGTGTCTCCTGCCTAGAGAATATCCTTTAGCATTTGTTGGAGAGCTGGTTTGGTGGTGCTGAATTCTCTCAGCTTCTGCTTGTCTTTAAAGCTTTTGATTTCTCCTTCATATTTGAATGAGATCCTTGCTGGGTACAGTAATCTGGGCTGTAGGTTATTTTCTTTCATCACTTTAAGTATGTCTTGCCATTCCCTCCTAGCCCAAAGAGTTTCTATTGAAAGATCAGTTGTTATCCTTATGGGAATCCCCTTGTGTGTTATTTGTTGTTTTTCCTTTGCTGCTTTTAATATTTGTTCTTTGTGTTTTATCTTTGTTAATTTGATTAATATATGTCTTGGGGTGTTTTGCCTTGGGTTTATCCTGGTTGGGACTCTCTGGGTTTCTTGGACTTGGGTGATTATTTTCTTCCCCATTTTAGGGAAGTTTTCCACTATTATCTCCTCAAGTATTTTCTCATGGTCTTTCTTTTTGTCTTCTTCTTCTGGGACTCCTATGATTCGAATGTTGTGGCATTTAATATTGTCCTGGAGGTCTCTGAGATTGTCCTCATTTCTTTTAATTCGTTTTTCTTTTATCCTCTCTGATTCATTTTATTTCTACCATTCTATATTCTATTTCACTAATCCTACCTTCTGCCTCCGTTATTCTACTATTTTTTGCCTCCAGAATATTTTTGATCTGATTTATTGCATTATTCATTATATATTGACTCTTTTTTATTTCTTCTAGGTCCTTGTTAAACCTTTCTTGCATTTTTCAATCCTTGTCTCCAGGCTATTTATCTGTGTTTCCATTTTCATTTCAAGATTTTGGATCATTTTCACTATTATTATTTGGAATTCTTTATCAGGTAGATTCCCTATCTCTTCCTCTTTTGTTTGGTTTGATGGGTATTTATCCTGTTCCTTTACCTTCTGGGTATTTCTCTGTGTCTTCATCTTGTTTATATTGCTGAGTTTGGGTGGCCTTTCTGTATTCTGGCAGTTTGTGGAGTTCTCTTTATTATGGTGTTTCCTCACTGTGGGTGGGGTTGTATTGGTGGCTTGTCAAGGTTTCTTGGCTAGGGAAGCTTGTGTTGGTGTTCTGGCAGGTGGAGCTGGATTTCTTCTTTCTCGAGTGCAATGAACTGTCTAGTAACAAGTTATGAGATGTCAATGGATTTGTAGTAACTTTGGGCAGCCTGTATATTGAAGCTCAGGGCTGTGTTCCTGTTTTGCTTGAGAACTTGTGTCGTATGTCTTGCTCTGGAACTTGTTGGCCCTTGGGTGGTGCTTGGTTTCAGTGTAGGTATGGAGGCATTTGATGAGCTCCTATAGCTTAATGTTCCCTGAAGTCAGTTGTTCTATGATGTTCTCAGGATTTGGCTTGAGCCTCCTGCTTCTGGTTTTCAGTCTTATTTTTACAGTAGTCTCAAGACTTCTCCTTCTATACAGCACCGTTGATAAAATATCTAGATTAAAGATGAAAAGTTTCTCCACAGTGAGGGACACCCAGAGAGGTTCCCAGAGTTACATGAAGAAGAGAAGAGGGAGGAGGGAGTTAGAGGTAACCCGAATGAGATGAGGTGGAATCAAAAGAGGAGAGAGCAAGCTAGCCAGTAATGACTTCCGTATGTGCGCTCCACAGTCGGGACCGCTCAGAGATGTTCATGGAGTTATACAGAGAAGAGAAGAGGGAGGAAGGAGACAGAGGTGGCCAGGAGGATAAAAGGGGTGAATGAAAAGGAGAGACAGATCCAGCCAGTAATCAGTTCCCTAAGTGTCCTCCACTGTTTGGAATACACAGAGATTCAGAGAGTTGGGTAGAAAAGAAAAGGGGGAGGGAGGAGACAGAGGTGACCTAGTGGAGAGAAAGGAGAGTCCAAAGGGGGAGAGAGCAGTCAAGCCAATAATCTCGCTCCCAAGTAAAAATAGGTACTGAAGATTGGGTTCTTAAATGTACAAAGTTGATACCAAATACCAAAAAGCAAAGATTAAAATTCTATAGTAGGGGTTTGATTTTCAAAAATACAATATTAAAGAAAAGAAGAAGAAAAAACAAAGTCACAAACGTTATTTAAAAAAAAATATATATATATATATATATGAAGTTTGGTTTAAAAATAGTCTTTTTTTGAAAAGTAATAGTAGGTTATAAAAATGAAAATTAAAGGAGTAATAGAGGACTTAAAATTTTTTTTTAATTTAAAAAAAGAAAAAAGAAAAGAAAGAAAAGAAGAAGAAGAAGAAAAAAGAATGAGCGTAAAAATAGTAAAAATATATCTAGGACTTTCTCTGGTGTTGTTGTGGGCAGTGTGGGGTCATTTCCTTTTCCGATAGTTTCTTGGTCTGGCTTATATTTGAGGAAGAGGGTGGGAAGATTTGGGAGAATGGCATTGAAACATGTAAAATATCATGTATGAAACGAGATGCCAGTCCAGGTTCGATGCACAATACTGGATGCTTGGGGCTAGTGCACTGGGACGACCCAGAGGGATGGTATGGGGAGGGAGGAGGGAGGAGGGTTCAGGATGGGGAACATATGTATACCTGTGGTGGATTCATTTTGATATTTGGCAAAACCAATACAATTATGTAAAGTTTTAAAAAAAAAAAAAGATCTAAAGGCCCCTTCCAATGTAGTCGGTACTAACTACACGGTTTTAATCTACTGCACCTGTCACTTCCAAGGCGGTTCCCTCCTTTTAGCTTCTGTTTGCTGGTCTCTTCAGTGTCTGATTTCCGCCCTGACACAAGCGGGCGGTGGTGGACACTTTTTTAGGCTCACTTGTTCAGTCGCTCTATAGGGAAGGATGGACACTGCAAACAGATAACACTGGCGTGTGCTTGTAGTGTCTCAGCCACACTGGGCCTGCCCCCACTCATGGTGCATGCACCCTCCCTGCCCACATAGCTCAGGCTCCAGGTTGCTCCACCAGGAACCATCCAAGGCCGGCCCTGGGCTGCATGCACCTCCCAGGTCTAAGCCACTCAGGTTCAGGCACTCGGGTAGTCCTCAGAGGCTCAGACTCCGTTAGGCCTGTGTTTTGTTCCCTTCCCAGCTCCCAGCAGCTTGGGTGATGAGGTGTTTGGCGAATGCGGTCACTGCGACTTATCGCCTCTCCTGTCCCTGCCGCTCGGTTTTCTGGGTGTATAACCTGGACACCTCAGGCGGATGACTGTCCAGAACCCCAAGGAGTCTTAGTAAGCAAAGAAGCCTGCTTGCAGTTTGGTAGATAATGTCTCTCTGGGGCTGTGATTGCCCTCTTCCGGCTCTGGCTGCCTGTTTCTGGAGGGGGATGGTCTGCAGCCGGCTAGTTCTGTTCCACCCTTTGTTCTGTGCTCCCGCCTGGCGGTGTCTTAGGGCTTTGCTTGTTGTAGCTATCCCACAGTCTGATTTGCTAGCCCAAATTAGTTTGCTCTGATTATCCTCAGGGGTATTCAGGCCCAATCCTCACTCTAAGCAATGCAGCCCGCTCCTCCCTGCCCAGCCCCCGCTTGCTAGTGGCGGGTGCAGGCGTCTGCGCTGCTTATCCGGTGGGGGAGTTACCGTTGGGCTTGTAATCTGTGGGTTTTAATTATTTAGTTATTTTTTCTCCCTATTATGTTGCCCTCTGTGCTTCCAAGGCTCAGCACAGACTCGCGGCAGTGAGAATGTTTCCTGGTTTTGGGAAACTTCTTTCTAAGACTCCCTTCCCTGGACGGAGCTCTGTCCCTACCTCTTTTGTCTCTTTTTTTGTCTTTTATATTTTTCCTACCTTCTCTTCTGGGTGCCTCATGTCCTCTGCCGGCATTCAGAAGTTGTTTTGTGGTTTTTACTCAGCGTTTAAATGTTCTTTGATGAATTTGTGAGAGAGAAAGTGATCTCCCCGTCCTATTCCTCCACCATCTTAGGACCGCCTCCCTGATATTCTTTTAATACTTGACAAATATATAGTTTATTCTTGCTTCTGATATGGTATTTTTGTTTCCTTTAATTTTTCTTGGAAAAGTCTAGCTACAATGTCATTGTTATTTTGAAAGAAACACTTTTTAGTGTCATTGATTTTTTATGTTGATTTACAATGTGTTAGTTTCTAGTGTTCTTGCCTGGAAATTCCCATGGATGCAGGAGCCTGGTAGGCTGCAGTCCAGGGGATCGCTAAGAATCGGACACGACTGAGCGACTTCACTTTCACTTTTCACTTTCATGCATCGGAGAAGGAAATGGCAGCCTACTCCAGTATTCTTGCTTGGAGAATCCAAGCGACGGGAGCCTGGTGGGGTGCGGTCTATGGGGTCACACAGAGTCGGACACGACTGAAGTGATGCAGCAGCAGCAGCAGCAGTTTCTAGTGTACAGCAAAGTGATTCATACTATGTAGGTTTTTTCATGTTTTTTCCACTGTGGTTTATTATTTTTTTCTCTTATTTCTCTGGTTTTTAATTGAATTCTACTTATGTTTTATTATTCCTTTCCTGTATTTTGTGTTTAGTTTTCTATTTTATCAGCATAGAAATTTAAGCCATTGACTTCATATATTTCTTCACACAAGTATTTAATACTACATAATTGTTAGACCTCACTCAGTCATGTTCAACTCTTTGTAATCCATGGACTGTAGCCCTCCAGCCTCCTCTGTCCATTGAATTTACCAGGCAAGAATACTGGAGTGGATTGTCATTTCCTTCTCCACAGAATCTTCCCAATCCAGAGATTGAACCTGGGTCTCTCCTGCAGATTCTTTACCATCTGAGCCATTGAGGAAGCCCAGATAAGTCCTGATAAGTTCCTAATAAGTTCTGATTTATCAGCAATTGTATTTTGAAGTGATTTTGATTGGTTTTCTTTGTGTTAATCTTATTTGGATTTTGTTATCTTCTTAGATTTATGGGCTTATAAAAAAAAAAAAGTGTAAGTGAAGTCACTCAGTCATGTCCGACTCTTTGTGACCCTATGGACTGTAGCCTACCAGACTCCATTGTCCATGGGATTCTCCAGGCAAGATAATTCGTACCAAATTTGAAAGCTTTTTGGCTTTTGTTTATTGAGGGACCTTTTTCTTCACCCCTTCCTTCTTGAACTCTAATTACACACCTGTTGAAACTTGAAGCTATCCCAAAGTCGCTAAATCTTTGCTTATTTTTAATTTTTTTTCATTTGTGTGCTTCAGTTGAATAGTTTCTATTGTAATGTTTTAACTTTCCAAATCTCTTATGTAGTGTCTAGTCTTGTATTTGGAGAAGGAAATGGCAACCCACTCCAGTGTTCTTGCCTGGAGAATCCCAGGGATGGGGGAGCCTGGTGGGCTGCCATCTATGGGGTCGCAGAGTCAGACGCAACTGAAGTGACTTAGCAGCAGCAATTTTATATTAAGTCCATTTGTTAAACTTTATACTTCACATATTGTCATTTTCTTTATCCCTGAAAGCTTTATTTTTACATTTTTAATCTTTCTCATTATGTTTTATGTTTTATTTAAAACATTTAGTGGCTCAGATGGTAAAGCGTCTGCCTGCAATGTGGGAGACCTGAGTTCAGTCCCTGGGTTGGGAAGATCCCCTGGAGAAGGAAATGACAACGCACTTCAGTACTCTTGCCTGGAAAATTCCATGTACTGAGGAGCTTGATAGGCTACAGTCCATGGGGTTGCAAAGAGTCGGACATGACTGAGCGACTTCAAGTCTTCTTATAATGGATGTTTTAAGGTCCTTGTCTTCTAATTCCATCATCTATACAATTTGAGTCTGTGACTGATTTTTCTTCTGGATATAGTTGACATTTTTTTCTTCTTTTTATGTTTATTAATTCTTTTTATTGGATATTGACATTGTGATTCTTATGTTGTTGAGCAACTGGATTTGGGGGAGGTCACTTTTTAAAGATTATTGATTTTAAGTTTTGGCTATTAATTTACTTGATGATCAGTTTTTTTTGTGCAGCACAGATTGTTCTAAGGAGACAAAAGAGCTGCACATAGAAAACTATAAGATATTGATGAAAGAAATCAAAGATGACTTAAACAGATGGAAAGATAAACCATGTTCTTGGAAGAATTAATATTGTGAAAATGACCTTACTATCCAAAAAAAAATGTACAGATTCAATACAACCCCTATCAAATTACCAATGACATTTTTCACAGAACCGAAGCAAACAAACAAACAAAAAATCACAATTCATATGAGGCTTGTTTTAATCTGGTCACATGTAGAATAGTTTCTATTATAGGTAGAGTTTACTTATACTGTTAAGATATGATTTTTCTTCAGTTTTGACAGACTGTCCTGGGTTTTTTAACAAGGTAACTACACCTTGGCTCTTTGTAATTTAAAGTCTCCTTATACTGTATGTGTTACACAAACTGTTCAACCTTCATCACCCTGAAAGTTTCTTTCTTGGCCTGATAGCATTTTATCTAACCCAAGCATAGCTTTGTATTCAACAACAAACTTAAAGTGACCACTCTCCATTACTTAATTCTATAAGTTTTAGCCATATCTGCTTTACAATTCCATTTATTTTCTCAGTGCGTTGAGACCATGGTGCTCTGGGGTGTTCTTTCTCTCCTCCTATCTGGAAAGTATTTCCAGCAGAAAACTGGGGAAACTTAGATATCTGTCACTTCACTTTTTCTGTTTATCTTAGTGATCATAATTTTGTGTTTGTTCAATGATTAAAAGCAATTTTGTATATATGTTTTCAGTTTACTAATTAGCCAATAGTGTGGAATGGTGGAAGAAGAAGCCAAATACATTGTTACTATTTTTGTGCTTTTCAATATTTCTCTCAAGACAACCCTAAATTCCAACCCTGGATTTACCTGTATTAGGTATTTGTCCTTGGAATTATTTAAAATACATGATTCTCAGTTTCTTTATATTTAGACTAAAAACAATAATAGAAGTGATTATAAATTTATAGGCATAAAACAACATTGTTGATAGGAATATATTAAAATACTTTAGAAAAATATGGTTAAGACTGCCTAGCCCAGTATGTGGCATAAACATAGTCTATCAAAAATTATCTGTTTATCTACTACATAAAACTTCTTGTCATCTAGGATTAATCCTTAGGTGTGATGAATTACATCTATTTCCCCATTTCTGTAGATTTTTAAAGCAAGAGTTGAGAGCTTATTACACCAACAATTTTTCTGTGATGCACTATGCATATTTTTTAATGTTGGCAGGCAGCCCCCACCTCCTCCCATTGGTAATTTATTTTTAAATCAATTCATGAACTGGCTTTATCTAACCAGGGAAGCTGGTGGCCTTTGGCCAAAACACATTTCTTTCTTTCTCCCTCCTTAGGTTACTATTCCAGTTATGGCCATTTGGGAAGTTCTCATTCAAAGATTTATTCAGCTCATCTGGATGAGATGGTGTGTGTTTTTTCCCTCACTTGGGGTGCCAAAATACAAAGCAACTATTCCAAATGCTGTCAGTTAAGAGATTTTTTTTTTTTTTTTAATTTAGGCGAGAAGATCCTTTTATCACAGAGACTGTGTGAGAAATGTGCAGGCAGTCTCACTCCTCTTTCTTTCTGGAAGCTCCCTGTGGTAGGTGGGATCTTAGTTCCCCAATCAGAAGTACAACCTGCTCCCCCACATTGGAAGTGCAGAGTCTTTGCCAATGAAGCAGGGGGATCTCAGCCTCCCCTTGGTAAGCTCACCAGGCCCCTCTGACTCCTTCAAACTGTCACACAGGCACAAGTCCTTCTGGTGTCAAACCATCAAGAGACCCACTCAGATGCCTTGTAAGCCAACACACACCACTCCCGAACACAGAACTTGAAAAGAGGGTTTCTTTCCAGTGAAGATGAGCCATCTACTAAATGGCAAGCAGTACATGAAAGACGTTGGCCCTCATCACCAGTGGATGTTCTGTCCATAGTGGGGCTGCTCTTCTCAGTCATGAGTCCAACAAAAGTGGCTGGTAAGATAGGCTGATTTTCTGTGCTTGGACAATGTGTAATGTCTGAAACTGGCTTCCTTTGATAAGTGGTCAGGGTTAGGAGGTTCCAGGGGTAAGTGTTACATCACAAAGGTAAGAGGTGAAGAAAGCCCTATGCATTCTGTCTCGCTGACCACACTCCCAAGGCTCCTTCTAAAGTGATGGTTTTTAATGGGCCTGAGAGAAGCGTACAATCCCATCAAGACAAATGAATCAAATTTGGTGTGTTCTTGGGAATGAACTGGGATTATTTACTGTGTTTATGACTATATTTGACAAATTACAGAGAAATCTGGTTGTTTGGTACAGATATAAATACAAATTGCAGGGACATGTATTATGTAAACTGGTAAAAAAAAATGTTCTAAACGTGGAAATAGAGCCTCTGTTTACAGGGTTATGCTTTTTAGAATAAAGGGAACAGTTACACATTTTGTGTACAGAAGTGGGAAGGGAGGGAGGTGGCACTGAAGCGGATCTGTGCTGACCACAGAGGAATGACTCTGTTTATAATCCAGAGGGAATAAAGTTAACCAGCTGGACCTCAGATGAGCAAGAAAGGTCATGTTCCTTGTGAAGGCAGAAGTTGCTCAATACTCCAACTCAGTTCAATAGTACCGTCATTTGATTCAAGACAAGCTGGATGTTCCATTTATGATGCGAAATATCCCACTTGCTAAATGATGGAAACTGCTTTTCAAAAATATATGGAGGAACAATATAAATGTGGAACATATATATAATTAGCAAATGTAAAAAGAAACAAATTGAAAATATCACTGTTACCAGAACCCAGTCAAGAAACAGAAAATTGTCAGTTCCACAGAAACTCCACTGTCCACATTTTTACTCACATGACCTCTTGACACAATATAGAGTTTACTGGAAAATATGTACTTTAACTGAAGAAGGTAAGGATAAAAAAGGAAAAGAAAGAAGAGAAGGAGAAGGAGGAGGTGCAAGGAGAGGAAAAGGAGGAAAAAAAAAGCAAAGAAGAGATGGAGGTGGGGACAAGGCCACGTAAGGAAAATGCAGCTCACTTTCCTCAGTTGTCAGTCTATGATTTGTTTTCATTCCAACACTCTTCCTGCATTTCTACCATGGAGCCCGGGAGTTTGAAGCAAGACCCAGGGTTCTGCAAATTCTTTAATTTTCTAGGTCTCTTCTGAACCAGATACTCTAAGGGCACTGAGCACCCCTAGTCTGTTGAGTATATGTGAGATAGTAATTTAATTGAGGCTACAAATATCAAACATTTCTCAGAGCAAAATTAATTGCATTTGTATTTACTGGAGAAGATAATCAAATATGTGTGTGATGAAGTAACTGTGTTCAGATGGACACAACCCAAGAAGAGTGATGTGATTCTATGCCTCAGTACTCAGTACCTCAGTATGAGGCTGGAGTGCAAAGCTGTGTTTGGACCACTAAATTTAAAGCCTATTAGAGATTCCCTGTGAGTCGCACCTTCTTATAGTATAAAAAGAGCTTCCTAAGTATCTTTGTCTAAATTATACTCGATGACTTCTGTAAGCTTCCACTTATGTTTTAATGCCTATACTGCCAAATTTCATATTTAAAATTTCCAAGATATTGTTTTAAGTATGCCTTTTGTAAGGTGTATGATGTTGGATTTTTAGTTTTGCAATAGCAATCTGATATCTGTCTTTGATTCAGAGAATTACATTCCTTAAAACTAAAATGTTTGGACTTCTTTCATCTGTTATATATATTTTGATAAATAAAAAATGCCCATTTTGTCACTATTTCCTTCTGATATTTGGAGTAGATATGTCTTTTTTTCAATATCGTGATTAACATTGTTTTCAAAACACTTCTATACATATCAAAGACAAAAATCAAATATTATATTTTGAGTTTCCCAATGTAGGACAGGATATTTAGCAGAATTTTATTCCCCCAAATCTCTTTCTACTTTAATTAATATACTGTAAAACATAGCATTAGCTTCAAAATGCTATTATTAATTTTTATTAAATTAGATTCTACTTTGCCAAGAATAATGTTCTGCATTGGCAGTGCATAGCAACAATATTCATTCTGATGATTCAGAATAACTCTCCATTCATTTAATCAGTTGAAGTTTCAGATAACTTTTTTCAGGATGAGACTTGGGTAGTGTAAATTGAACTCCTGCATATCTGAGAAGAAATTGTTTCAAATGAACACTGCCCAGACTAGTACAGCCTTTCGCTCTCGGAACCAGCTCAAGACCCCGTGTGAATGACTCTTTTTCTTCCAGCTTTTGTGGAGCAAGTAGGGTAGTGCCAGTCTCGGTGTGGTCCCCTTGTAGATTGTCTATTTCCCTCTTTCTGCCCAAGTGACTAAAAGGTTATTCCTTTTTTCCCCCTAAACATCTTTAATACAAAATACGTTTTCAGACATGTTCAGAGTGTTAATTTAAAATGATATTTTCAACTTTTATAGTCAAACTTTTTGTCAGAGCAACAAGGCTGCTGCTCTGGTTATCTTGATTTTGGGGGGAAAGACTCCTGACCATATGTCACATTTTTGTCCTTTGCCCTACTTGGATCTCATCTTCCCTCTTATCATTTCTGTGCTTTTACCCCTTAGTTCTTCCTTCTGAAAAAGCTACTCAGGCATGTATTCTGCATCACTTAGCTATCCCAAATGTGAAGTTTGTATTATGTTACCTCAAAGATATATTCATTGGTAACATGTATTCATTCCTTTGCAATCTTAAGGGTTCTACCCACCTTCCCTTTCAGCTCATCCTGTGGCTTTAAAAAGTTCAACCTGTGTTCTATTGAGTGTTTTGCTCAGACTCATAGAAACTTTCTTCTTTCACCCTATTGAAAAGATAAATATATTTTTTTAAATGCAGTCATTTCTCCACACGGGAACCCTCTTACACTGTTGGTGGGAATGCAAACTAGTACAGCCACTATGGAGAACAGTGTGGAGATTCCTTAAAAAACTGGAAATAGAACTGCCTTATGACCCAGCAATCCCACTGCTGGGCATACACACTGAGGAAACCAGAAGGGAAAGAGACACGTGTACCCCAATGTTCATCGCAGCATTGTTTATAATAGCCAAGACATGGAAGCAACCTAGATGTCCATCAGCAGATGAATGGATAAGAAAGCTCTTACTCAGCCATTAAAAAGAATACATTTGAATCAGTTCTAATGAGGTGGATGAAACTGGAGCCTATTATACAGAGTGAAGTAAGCCAGAAAGAAAAACTCCAATACAGTATACTAACACATATATATGGAATTTAGAAAGATGGTAACGATAACCCTGCATGCTGGACAGCAAAAGAGACACCGATGTATAGAACAGTCTTTTGGACTCTGTGGGAGAGGGCGAGGGTGGGATGATTTGGGAGAATGGCATTGAAACATGTATAATATCATATATGAAACGAATCACCAGTCCAAGTTCTATGAATAATACCGGATGCTTGGGGCTGGTGCACTGGGACAACCCAGAGGGATAGTATGGGGAGGGAGGAGGGAGGAGGGTTCAGGATGGGGAACACGTGTATATCTGTGGCAGATTCCTGTTGATGTATGGCAAAACCAATACAATATTATAAAATAATTAATCTCCAATTAAAATAAATAAATGTATATTTAAATAAATAAAACACAGTCATTTATATTTTCCCTGTATCCCTTGTTTTGTCATTTTAGAATCTATTGTTTTGGTAATTCATTGATTTTTAAATGAGAAGAGCTCTATTTGGATCAACAGTCAAGATATATTGTTTGTCCATCCCTTTTCTTGTTTACTTGGATGATCTCAAATCCCCTCCATCTGTAGAGTCAAGGGCCATGCCAGGATATGCCGCTCCTGGTCCAGTCCCAGAAGTCATGGGAAAGGTCCTGGTGTTTGAGAGGATCTTCTAATCTCATCATGATCTTGATTTCTGGGCCAAAAGGACATGAAGAGCTACATGCCCAGTACACAGATACATCAGATCTTCCAATTTGTATTTAATTCTTTTTTTTTTTTTTTTCTCCCAGGAAACAAAGCTCCATGGCTGGGTCACTTCCTCTGACTTGGTGAATGGGGTGAGGTGACAGTAAGTGGGATGAATGGAGTGAAGAAGATCGATGGCATCCTTTGTGTTATGTAAAACATGTTACCTGATCAGCAAAGGGACAACTCAGTCTGCCAAACATACAAGTCCTGCACCTCTGACCTCTGAGCTGAGTGTCAGAAATAGCCTTTGCCATACTGCAGATGGTGAACTCCACACCTCCTGGTAAACTGACACTTGATTCAGCTTCATCTGTCTTGAGGGAGATCACTCACACATTGGCAGTACTTCATTTTCAGTAGTGTTGTGTCATTGTTTTCTAGATATCTGTGCTCTTCTAGCTTGTGATTGGAGAAGGCAATGGCGACCCACTGCAGTGCTCTTGCCTGGAAAATCCTATGGGCGGAGGAGCCTGGTAGGCTGCAGTCCATGGGGTTGCTAAGAGTCGGACATGACTGAGCAACTTCCCTTTCACTTTTCACTTTCATGCATTGGAGAAGGAAATGGCAACCCACTCCAGTGTTCTTGCCTGGAGAATCCTAGGGATGGGAGAACCTGGTGGGCTGCCATCTATGGGGTCACACAGAGTTGGACACAACTGAAGCAACTTAGCAGCAGCAGCTTGTGATTATAAAATTAATATCCAATTTGTGATACTGCTGTTTCCCACCATCCATGTGGAATTGGCTTCCTCCCCTGGCTACACCTGGAACACACCTCTCTCCAGATAAAACAAATGAATAGCAAGAAGCCATCAGTACATTGACCTCCTGCATGACTCTGGCAGGCTTCAGGTAAAGTGCATGTCATGTTGTCTCCTGAAATTTTTCTTCTCCCAGCCCCTCTATCCCAATTCTCCCCTAGTTCTTTTTGTTTCTGCTCTGTAGCATCTGCTCAAAGGGACATTGAATCAGGTATATGTGTGTATATGTTAGTTGCTCAGTTGTGTCCAATTCTTTGTGATCCCATGGACTGTAGCCCACCAGCTTCCTTTGTCCATGTTTTTCTCCAGGTAGGAATACTGGTGTGGATAGCCATGTCCTTCTCTAGGGGATTTTCCCAAACCAGGGATTGAACCCGAGTCTCCACCATTGCAGGCAGATTCTTTACCATCTGAGCCTCCAAGGAAGCCTACATAAGGTCTTAGCTTCACTTGTTTTTTGTCCCTCAGCAACCTTTGTGAGGTCAAGTGCATCCATGACTTCTACATTGCCTGACTCACAACCTCAATCATACACATCCAGTCCAGCTTCTGCTCAAGCATCCAGATCCTGAGATCTGCCTCTAATGGACTGGATATGCTACAGGTGGACCTTCATGTCCTGACCTTTCTGGACATGTGTTTCTGAATATCCCCCATGGATAACATGTCCTATAAACTATATTTCTATAGAGCTTGCATTTCTCTAAGACCTAATTGTAAAGTGATTTTAACAATTACATTAAATAATTCCAAAGAAAGTCCTTTGAAGCCTAATAGAGCATAAGCTGATACTTGCTTTTTCCACCCACCTAGTTTCACTAGGTAGAAGTCTCCATCTTTTCTCAGACTGCCCCCATTCTTTTTCTCCTTGCCTTCATGTCCATGCTGGGAGTATTTGGAATATGAATTACCTTGACTTCTCAGCTCTTCTTTTCTGCCCTCATTGCCAGCACTCTCATTGGATTTTGTCATTTCTCAGGTGGGCTAGGGTAGAAGTCAGGTAACAGTACTCCTGGCCTTGACCTAAAAGGTTATCTCTGTGGGCAGCAAATCATGTCCTGCCCAGTCTTAAATATACTTCTGGTCTCCTGGTCCTCAGGTGACTAGAGTCCCAGCTCTACTCCTAGATACAGAGCCCAGGAGTAGGCCCTCTGTCCTGCTGTCTGCATCCAGGTGACAGTGGAGAAAAGTAGGCACAGTGCTGAAGGTCACAAAGCACATCAGTGACTTAGGCAAATTAAGCTTCAGCTCCAGGTAGTAGGTATAAGGTCACCCTCCAATCTGCTGCTATAAACGAGTAGAACTTGAGTAAGAGAAAAGCCTGTGGGTAACTTCCAAGTCAATGTTTAATTTCATTCATACCCATTCACCTTTGAAAATGGAGCGTGTACAACACACGTGACAGTGGTCTGATTTTGCCTGACACATTTAAGATGTGAAAATGAATGCCTTTATTGATTTTTGTTCACCACAAAATAAGCCATAAAACACAAATAAATCAGCCTTCCAAGCAGAGCCCATTTGCAGAGAGAAAGCGGGCTGGTTGACATAGCTCATCCATTATAGGTCCCCTCTGGGCTCTGAGTCATTTCTGAGCTTAAGTAAAACATATGGGCCAAGCTCAGAGTCCATGACAGCCCTTCTTCAACTATGATTCCGGTTTTTGAGCTCCCTTTAAGCCAAAGGTCACTTCTCAGGGGTAAGCTCTCCTGACAGGAGCTCTGGGGAGCTCTCCAGAGAAGTGGACATGTGTGCTGGATCAAGGCACAAAGAGAAATGTGAGGTGGACATTGCCACAGTCCTGACCACACACACACCTAGGAGCTGATGACTCCTCTGCCTGCAATTTATCCATTTTTCCATGCATACACCCTGTACTCCACCCCCAATTAAACTGTTTTCATTCTGCATCAAACAGGCTTTCATCTGAGTGGCAGAAATACTACCCATGGTGTAAATTAGGGATTTACTATAAGAACTATGGCTTACACTGTGTGGGGTTGGTAGGGTAGTCTTGGCAGACTACTACATCCATTATTGACCCGAGGCTGCCCAATAGGGCAGTGGTAGAAAAATAAGAAACTGCCTGTAGACAAGGCCAAAGATCAAAGGAAACAGGGACCAGGAAGGTCACACTGAAATGTAGGTCTGCCTCTACACCTATGATGCTGTAGGCAACCTATAGGGGAACATGGCTGCCTTGGCCACGTAGCTGGCCCTGCACTTGGCCTAATCCTTGAAGAAGCTGAAAGAAGAGACTCCGTGAAGACCAGAGATACCATATGGATCTGAGTGCTGCTTCCTGGCTGCCAGTTGGCATCAGCAGGCATGAGCTGCATCTTTGTCCCCATCTTCAGAGCTTAAGAATATGATTGCAAAATGTCCCTTGAGGGCAACACTAACTGGGATTCCTACAGCGAGTGGAATATGGTGGCTGTGGTTCCAGCCTAGCTCAGTTGACACAGTCACAGCCACCAAAGGAGACCAAAGACTCAGGTTCTTCTCATGCCCTTTCACCCACATGCCTGTTTTTATATCTGGAATTTACAATGATAGTCATTAAAGTGGTAGAAAGTGGTGAGAATTTGTCCCTGGCCAACTCCCTACTGTAGGCAAGATAAAATCTACCCATGACTGCCCATGTTCCCTGTCCTGGGTGATGTAGTTAAGATATGCTAACCCTATGAGGTCAAGTGGGCATTAGGAAGCATCACTACGAACATGGCTAGTGGTAGTGATGGTATTGCAGCTGAGTTATTTCAGATCCTAAAAGATGGTGCTGTTAAAGTGCTACACTCAACATGGCAGCAAATTTGGAAAACTCAGCAGTGGCCACAGAGCTGGAAAAGGTCAGTTTTCATTCCAATCCCAAAGAAAGGCAGTGCCAAAGAGTATTCAACTACCACACAGTTGCACTCATGTCACACACTAGCAAAGTAATACTCAAGATTTTCCAAGCTAGGCTTCAACAGTACATGAACCAAGAACTTCCAGATGTTCAAGCTGGATTTAGAAAAGGAAGAGGAACCAGAGATCAAATTGCTAACATCCATTCAACATAGAAAAAGCAAGAGACTTCCAGAAAAGCATCTACTTCTGCTTCATTTACTATGCCAAAGCCTTTGACTGTGTGGATCACAACAAACTGTGGAAAATTCTTCAAGAAATGGGAATACCAGACCACCTGACCTGCCTCCTGAGAAATCTGTGTGCAGGTCAAAAAGCAACAGTTGGAACTGGACATGGAACAATGGACTGGTTCCAAATTGGGAAAGCAGTACTTCAAGGTTGTATATTGTCACCCTGCTTATTTAACTTATTGCAGAGGACATCATGCAAAATGCTAAACTGCATGAATCACAAGCTGTACACTTTGTGAACACATGAACTGTCCATAGAATTCTCTAGGCCAGAATACTGGAGTGGGTAGCCTTTTCCTTCTCCAAGGGATCTTCCCAAGCCAGGGATTGAACCCAGGTCTCCCCTGCATTGCAGGAGGATTCTTTACCAGCTGAGCCACAAGGGAAGCCCCAGCTATGATCAAACTAGATAGCATATTAAAAAGCAGAGACATTATTTTGTTGACAAAGATCCATCTAGTCAAAGCTATGGTTTCTCCAGTAGTCATGTATGGAAGTGACAGTTGGACCATAAAGAGAACCAACCACCAAAGAATTGCTGCTTTTGAACTGTGGTATTGGAGAGTCCCTTGGACTACAAGGAGATCAAACCAATAATCCTAAAGGAAATCAGTCCTGAATATTCATTGGAAGGACTGATGCTAAAGCTTGAGCTCCAGGACTTTGGCCGCCTGATGCAAATAAATGACTCCTTGGAAAAGACCCTGATGCTGAGAAAGATTGAAGGCAGGAGGAGAAGGGGACAACAGAGGATGTGATGGTTGGATGGCATCACCAACTCAAAGGACATGAGTTTGAGCAAGCTTTGGGAGTTGGTGATGGACAGGGAAACCTGGCGTGCTGCAGTCCATGGGGTCACAAAGAGTCTTACATGACTGAGTGACTGAGCTGAACTGGACTGAAGTGAACTGAATTCTGCCATTTTCTTGTTATCTATAATCCACCCATCTGGACAGCCAGAGTGTCCTGCAGGCCTCGAGATGGACTGTGTATCAGCCAGGACCCCACAGTAAAAGAGAAATAACTCTTGAGTTGTTAAATTTCTTCAGCAACCCAGGAGACAAGGTAACCCAGAGATTTATTAAGCAGGACACTGCCTCTGCCTCTAGCCTCAAGGGAAAAAGGACAGAGTTGTGTGGCTGAAGCCCAGTAACCATGGGCCACTTTGAGAACTGAAGCTGCTGCTGCTACTGCTGCTAAGTCACTTCAGTCATGTCTGACTCTGTGCGACCCCAGAGATGGCAGCCCACCAGGCTCCCCCGTCCCTGGGATTCTCCAGGCAAGAACACTGGAGTGGGTTGCCATTTCCTTTTCCAATGCATGAAAGAGAACTGAAGCTACTCCTGACAGTTTGCACACATACAAGGTGGGCAGTGTCTTCCTTTCTCTGTCTCTCTGCTCCAGGGCTTCCACAGAGCTTCCCAGGCCCCACACAGATGGATGGGGAAAAGGCAAACAGACAATTGCAGACAAACAGACCAGCTTCCCCCAGCACTGACGCTGTGCTCGATGCAGCACTAGATGGATCCAGTAGGAGATGCCATTGCTCTGTTCTCAGGAAGCTTGAAGGTGTGAGAAACACTTTTCTTTCTTTCTTTTTTTCTTTGCAGAGAGGAAACCAGAGAGAAGGAAGTATGTGAAGGTGCTCTTGTAGCCTGGAGGAAGGCAGGAGGGGGACCTGCCTGAGCCCAGACTTTGATATCAGCCTGAGAGAAATCTCAGCTCATCCCCCAATATCAGGTAAGGTGACCTATGAATGCACCATAGATGTTCACTCATTCAGCTAATATTTTATTGGGTACATATTGTGTGCCAAGTATCACGTTTCTTATAATTATCTTTCCTAGGCCTAGTAATTTTCTAGAACTCATAGGATTGAGAAAGCCATTATATTCATTATTATTTATTTTTTTTTTTTTACAGGAAAATTACATAAATTAAAATTCACAAAGGGAAGGAAGTATGAGGCAATGTCCAGGAGAAACCAGATACAAGCTTCTAGGCTCTCAGTGGAGTTGCATATGGACACAATTAATTCTCCCAGCAATGATACATGACCACACACATGACATATTCTCAACAGGGAGGCTCACTGCTGCATGGTATTGGCCTTTTTATTTGGGGGTTGTTCACCTGGTGGCTCAGACAGTAAAGAACCTGTGGCAATGCAGAACACTCAGGTTCAATTCCTGGGTCAGGATGATCCCTCGAGAAGTGAAGGGCTACCCAATCCAGTATTCTTACCTGGAGAATTCCATTGACAAAAGAACCTGGCAGTTATAGTCCATGAGGTTGCAAAGAGTTGGAATCAACTGAGTGACTAACACTTTCACTTTTCTTTCACATAAGCATGCAGTGCTTACAAGACTGACATTGTCTACTCAGTCTCCAGTCCCAGGAGAGACAATACTGATACAGCACAGCCCAAGGCTTGAAGCATACAAAGCAGTCTCATTAGGTCACACATTCCAAGGGCTCAGAGGTTATCTCCCAGAAGATGGTCAAGGGCCAATCCTGAACCTTGGCCAATCAAGGACCAAGGCCTTACTTTGAATGTGCAGGCTTTGAGCAAACAATACCTGCTAAACCTTTACTGCATACTCAAGTATTCCCATTTTGATCCAGTTTTCACCTGATCTCTGGTCTCTGCTGCACCTCCAGGTGCTGTTTCTCCCCTGATTTCCTAGACTTGGGGTTTGCATTTAGATCACCTCATCAGAATCACTGAATTAATGACTCGAGGTCCAGTGTATGATAACTTTCTATTCAGAGATATTGCCTTAAGATTGATACACTTTTATTTATTCATTCAGTCACCGTTGACTGAGCATGTAGGTTGTACCAAGAATTGTAAGCACATTGGTTACAATAGTCAATGTAATAAACCCCAATTCTGCCCTAACAGTATGATCTGGTAGAGTAGGGCAAGTGAATAAGAAAACATAATATAACTGATACTTCACTAGATCAAATACTGCCCCCTAATACTTGTGTCTATCCAGAACCTCAAAAATATGAACTTTATTTGGAAATAGTCTTGAAAGTGTAGTTGAGTTGACATGTGTTCTTACAGGATTAGAGTGAGCCCTAATCCAGTGTCTGATGTTCTTATTAAGGAAAGAGAAATGTGGACACAGATACACAGAGGAGGACAGTATGGAGACACACAGGGGAGAACTCCCTGTGATCAGGTGGGCGGATGTCAGAATAAAGTATCCACAGGCAAGGAAAGCTAAGAATTGACATTGACTGCCAGAAGCTGGAAGGGAGAGGGAGAATCCTGTCCTCACCCAGAGTCTTCAGGAACAGAGTGATCCCATCCACACTTTAATTTTGGACTTCCAGCCTCCAAAACTGAATAAAATGCATAATAAATTTCTAGGAAATCACTAAGTTTGCGATAGCTTGCTATGGTAGCCTGCAGGAATGAATACAGATAGCACTGAATTAAAAGAAAAACAGAGCATTGAGACACCAGAGGAGGAATGCCTGCAATCCAATTCTGGAGGCCAGAAACAAACTCCAGAGGTAGTGAGAACTTCCAGAAGTTTTATGCTATGGAGTCTGTAAAGAAAAGCATACAGAGAGAGAATTCTTGACATAGGGAAGAGTGTATGCAATGGGATGGAGGTAAATGAGAACATGGCCCACTAAAGGGCCTGAAAGAAAAGAAAGAGAATCGTATCCTGGAGTGTGAGACAAGGTTGGGAAGATTAGAGCCTTCTTCTTCTGAGTGTGAGCACAGTCCCTTAAGTTGTATAGATGTGATGCATCTGCATAGCTAGCCACCTGTTGGGCCTCAGAAATCAGTAATAAATCTTCTGACAGATTTGGTATCATCTCTGGTTCACATGTTACCCCCCAGGTCAGGGGATAACATGACCAGTAAGGAAGGGTTGCAAATTCAGCCTGTTCTATAAGAATACAATGAATTTGGTACCTGTTTACAGTGTTGGTGCTTTACTTGAAATCAAATCCTACCATGGCTATTATTGATTTCCTTTCCATCAGATAGCATTATAGATTTTCTGGGCTGGCATTAAAACCCTGCAGTGTCACTGCATATGACTCAGCACCATCAATTCTAATTAGAACTGCTGGTAACAAACAGAAGAGCTTTACTTTTTTCATGTGAACAGTATCAAACTCTCATTACAGGAAACCTGTCAGTGTTGCCTCACTCTTCATTTCTCTTTGTATGCTGTTGGGCTTAGGTTTATGATTTGATAATTCTATCATGATACTGCTTTTGAACTATGCTTTTTAAAAATATTTATTTATTTGACTGTGTCAAATCTTAATTGTGGCACACTGGATCTTCAGTCTTTTTTTGCAGCATGCAGAATCTTTTTAGTTGTGGTGTGTGGGCTCTAGTTCCCTGACCAGGGATCAAACTCGGGGCACCTGCATTGGGAGCATAGAGTCTTAGCCCCTGGACCACCAGGGAAGTCCTGCTTTTGAATTATGTTTTAAGCAAACATATCATGACTGATGTCTTACCATTTAAGACTCTTACCTGAACGAACAAACAAACTAGAAAACACTTGAGTTATCTTTGTCATTCAGCCAGTTGGAAAATTATGAGAAGAGAGCAGAACGAAAGCCTACAGACCCAGTTTTCTTCCATTTCTCTGTTGACTAGCACGACTGAAGTTAGTAGTGACACATGCTAGAGGAGACACAAGGAATCAGATGTGTGCCAGGATACATCCACCCATCAACAAGATGGTCATAGGAATTTTGGCACAGTGGATGCCTCAGAAAGACCCTGTAGTAGAGTTTAAAGAGCATGTCCAAGGATAGGGAGGCTTGGGATTGAATCCTGACCCAATGACTTTATGGGATGACCAAGAGGAACCCATGGAAAAGAAACAATGATATCCCCCTCAGAGGAGTGATGTTCGTGGTTTAGTCATTAAGGCATGTTCGACTCTTGTAGCCACGATGGATTGTAGCCCACCAAGATCCTCTGTCCATGGGATTTCCCAGACAAGGACACTGGAGTGGGTTGCCATTTCCTTCTTCAGGGGATCTTCTAGACCCAGGGATCAAACCTGGGTACCCTGCATTGTAGATGGTCTCTTGCATTACAGGTAGATTCTGTACCTACTGAGCCACCAGGAAAGACCCCTCAGAAGAGAGGATAGGGTAAATTTACTTACATTATGTAGATATATACATACAGTACATACATAAGTAATATGCATAATATACATGCATGTATTGACACACATGAATAATATACATATAAATCACACATATATATATGTATTTGTATACATATATTCATCCATACATAACATATGCATATATGTGTACATATATAAATTTACATGCATATATAAATTTTTTCAACTTCCTTCTCTGAGGAGAATATTATTGTTTCATTTTCATGGGTTTCCCTTCATCCCATAAATAAGTCTGAGAGGAAAATATGTGTGTATAAACACACAGAAAACACAGTTTGGAAAAGTTCCTGGGATTCAAACCCACTTTTGTGTTTATATTCTGTTTTCTTTTCACTACATGGTCTTGTTTCATTCTTTAAAGTATTTATGTAACCTCTTATTAAGTGATTTTTTGATCATTAACAAAGAAATAAATAACATCGTAAGAATGTTTCCAGATGGGCAATTGAGACTGGGAAGCTCTGCTGCCAGGCAGAGTAGAAAGAGGTTCTCAGCTCACGTCTCACCACCACAGGGCAGAGGACAAGCCAGTTTGCCTCTTTTTAAATCTCACTCTCTTCCTCTAAAACTTGAAGATAGAGGTCTGTGGGGGAAATTATAGGTAGAGTGTCTACATTACCACGTAGTATACAGTAGGTGTTCTATAAATAAGGACATCCATGAAATTGTACCCTGTAAGGAAACACCTGGACACCCTCCACCACTATCACACAGATAGATTTATGTCTGGTGGGGGACCAAGGCTGCCCATTCAGTCAATCACATATGTGATTATACATGTGTTCATTCTGCAAACACTTTACTAAACACCTCTGCCTGGCTCTATGAGAGGTGTTGGAATACCAGTAAGACTGTCACATGACCCCACACTCAAGAAGCTCAGATTTGGTAAAGGAGAAAAATAAAATAAATGTTAATACATGTTAAGTTTATAAGATAGCAATACAGTTACATACTGAGTATTTATATCTATTAACTCATTCTATTTTATTTCAAAGCATAACGTTAAAAATACATGCTTAAAAGTCATAGGGCTCAGATTTTTAATTATGTACTATCTGTTTTGTTACAGATGTCTTTTGTAAAGAAAATTAGCTCATACATAATTAGTACATAAGCAACTGTCAGTATAAACTCAAGGTACTTTAGTATGGTTTTGCATCACCAAGTCATAGCAGAATGAGCATTAAAGATACTAAAAAAAAATGATAAGCATTACTGAAGCTAAAAAACAAACAAACAAATGAAAAAAACCTTGGACACAGCAAGCCAAGAGGATACGTGCTCCATGGAGTAGCTGTTCCCTGAAGTCCTCCTTCTAGTTGAGGTTGGCCATTGCTTTGCATTAAATGTTCTCACGGTACCCTAAGAAAACAGCATGTATTAATGACTCAAAGCCAGCCATCTATGGATGGTTGCATGCTGTATAAAACCAGCTCCTGCTTTGTACCTGAATCTCCCGATAATGAGGGTATACCACTGCTTTATCTCTATTAACTCCACGGCTTCAGCTGTTTCTTACAACTGCTTCCATCAGATTACTCTCACGTGTTCTATTACAGTGAAATTTTATCAACTGTAGCTCTTTCATTCATTAAAAAGTTTTATTGTCTTTGTTGTTCAGTCGCTGAGTCATGTTCAGCTCTTTGTGACTCTATGGATTGCAGCACGCCAGGCTTCCTTGCCCTTTACTGTCTCCTGGAGTTTGCTCAAACTCATATCCATTGAGTCAGTGATGCCATCCAATCATCTCATCTTCTGTTACCCCTTTTTCTTCCTCCTCCTGCCCTCAATGTTTCCCAGAATCAGGGTCTTTTCCAATGAGTCAGCTGTTCACATCAGGTGGCCCAAGTATTGGAGCTTCAGCATCAGTTCTTCCAATGAATATTCAGGATTGATTTCCTTTAAGAATGACTGATTTGATCTCCTTGCAATACAAGGGACTCCCAAAGTCTTCTCCAGCAAAAGCATGGATTCTTCACTGCTTAGCTTTCTTTATGGTCTAACTCTCTCATCCATATATGAGTACTGGAAAAAACATAGCTTTGACTATACAGACCTTTGTTGGCAAAGTGATGTTTCTGCTTTTTAACACATTGTTTCTTATAATTTCCTTCCAAGAAGTAAGTGTCTTTTAATTTCATGGCTGCAGTTACTGTCCCCAGTGATTTTGGAGTCCAGGAAAATAAAATCTGTCACCGCTACCACTTTCTCCCCTGCTATTTGAATTGAGTGATGGATGAGAGTAGATGCTGTGATCTTAGTCTTTTTGAATGTTGAGTTTCAGGCCAGCTATTTTCCTCTCTTCTTTCACCCTCATCAAGAGTCTCTTTAGTTCCTCTTTGTTTCTGCCATAAGGGTGGTGTCATTTGCATATATTAGGTTGCTATTTCTCCCAGCAATCTTGAATCCAGTTTGTGATTCATCCAATCCAACATTTTGCAGATGTACTCTGCATATAAGTTGAATAAGCAGGATGGCAATGTACAGCCTTGATGTACACCTTTCCCAATTGTGAACCAGTCTGTTGTTCCATGTCCAATTCTAACTGTTGCTTCTTGACCTACATATAGATTTCTCAGTGAAAGTGAAAGTTACTCAGTCCTGTTTGACTCTTTGTGACCCCATGGACTATACAGTCCATGGAATTCTCCAGGCTAGAATACTAGAGTGGGTAGTCTTTCCCTTCTGGGGATCTTCCCAATCCAGGAAGTGAACCCAGGTCTCTTGCATTGTGGGCAGATTCTTTACCAGCTGAGCCAGAAGGGAAGCCCTTGTCCTTGTCTAGATTTCTCAAGAGACAGATAAAGTGGTCTGGTATTCTCACCTCCTTGAGAATTTTCCACAGTCTGTTGTGATCCACAGAGTCAAAAGCTTTAGTGTAGCCAATGAAGCAGAAGTTGATGTTTTTCTGGAATTCCCTTGCTTTCTCTATGATCCATTGAATGTTAGCAATGCGATCTCTGGTTCCATTAGAAAGTTAATATGTCTTTATGTCTTTAAAATGAGGTTAGTATTTTAATTGGGATTGTTGTTATTGTTTTGTAAGATCTGCTTTAAAATATACATTTTCTGTGGTCTCACCCAATATATTTCCCCCTTAAAGGTGTGATTTTGCAGAATTCAATGTTTTTAAGGATCACATAGTGTGAAATAGAAAACTTTTGCAGTTTTCCACCATTCTTCTTAATGTGATATTCTTCATAATGTGTGCTATTAGAAGTGGTAGTGTTAGCATCAGGAATCCATTGTCTGAGTCCTGTATTTCTTACTAACTCTGTGCTTACTCATTGTCACAAGACATTCTCCTGACCCAGCACCACACTCCCAGCTGCAAAGCTTCCCCACCATCTGCCTCTTCATTCCCATCTTACCTGAATCTTCTTAGTCCATCATTACCTCAGAATGAACATTGTGAGTGATTCTCCATGGTTTGGTTCTGTGCTTCCTCAGAGATGCTGTTTCTCATATGCTTCGCCAAACTTCAGCTAGGATATCACAGACATCTTCCAGTCCAGGACTATGGGATTCAACAGCTAATTGTATCTTTCCTCACACTTCATTTCCACAGAATGAGACAATCTTATAATTTTAATGGCAACAAACTCCAATATTCTTGCCTGGGAAATCCCATGTACAGAAGAGCCTGGCATGCTACAGTCCATGGAGTTGCAAGGAGTCACACATGATTTAATAACTAAACAACAACAACAGCAGCAGAATTACAGTTTCCCTTTTTCTTTTCTTTCTTTCTTTTCTTTAAACTACAACTAGAGCTTAGAAATATTTCCTGTTAATTCTGGATATTTATTTGGAATATGGGACTGAAATTATGGAGATATAACTCCTTAAAATTTCACTTCAGATATCTATATAAATATGCTGAATTTCATACTATAATGGCTTCCTTGATTGCTCAGTTGGTAAAAAATCTGCCTGCAATGCAGGAGACCCTGGTTTGATTCCTGGGTCAGGAAGATCTGCTGGAAGGGATAGGCTACCCACTACAGTATTCTTGGGCTTCCTCTATGGCTCAGCTGGCAAAGAATCTGCCTTCAATGTGGGAGACCTGGGCTCGATCCCTGGGTTGGGAAGATGCCTGGAGAAGGGAAAGGCTACCCACTCCAGTATTCTGGCCTGGAGAATTCCATGAACTGTATAGTCCATGAGGTCGCAAAGAGGTGGACTCAACTGAGTGACTTTCACTCACATCATAATTGATCCATTAAAACAATAGAATTTTAGATTGAACTTTTTTAAAGATCACACTTTATTTTTTTAGTATAAATTTATTTATTTTAATTGGAGGCTAATTACTTTAAAATACTGTATTGGTTTTGCCATATATCAACATGAATCTGCCACGGGTATACACATGTTCCCCATCCTGAACCCCTCTCCCACCTCCCTCCCCATATCATCCCTCTGGGTCATCCCAGTACACCAGCCCCAAGCATCCGGTATCATGCATCAAACATGGAGTGGTGATTCATTTCATATATGATATTATACATGTTTCAATGCCATTCTCCCAAATCATCCCACCCTCACCCTCTCCCACAGAGTCCATAAGACTGATCTATACATCCGTGTCTCTTTTGCTGTCTTGCATACAGGGTTATCGTTACCATCTTTCTAAATTCCATATATATGTGTTAGTATACTGTATTGGTGTTTTTCTTTATGGCTTACTTCACTCTGTATAATAGGCTCCAGTTTCATCCACCTCATTAGAACTGATTCAAATGTGTTCTTTTTAATGGCTGAGTAATACTCCATTGTGTATATGTACCACTGCTTTCTTATCCATTCATCTGCTGATGGACATCTAGGTTGCTTCCATGTCCTGGCTATTATAAACAGTGCTGCGACGAACATTGGGGTACACGTGTCTCTTTCCCTTCTGGTTTCCTCAGTGTGTATGCCCAGCAGTGGGATTGCTGGATCATAAGGCAGTTCTATTTCCAGTTTTTTAAGGAATCTCCACACTGTTCCCCATAGTGGCTGTACTAGCTTGCTTCCCACCAACAGTGTAAGAGGGTTCCCTTTTCTCCACACCCTCTCCAGCATTTATTGCTTGTAGACTTTTGGATCACAGCCATTCTGACTGGTGTGAAATGGTACCTCATAGTGGTTTTGATTTGCATTTCTCTGATAATGAGTGATATTGAACATCTTTTTATGTGTTTGTTAGCCATCTGTATGTCTTCTTTGGAGAAATGTCTGTTTAGTTCTTTGGCCCATTTTTTTTTAAGAGGTTTTGATGAGTTAGCAGGAAAAAAGAAAGAATAGGGGCCCATTACAAGAGAAACTTCAAAGTAAAAGAAAAAAGACAAATTAGAGAGGTGCAATGTGCAGTGAATCAGGCTTTTACTCTGAGAGAATTGAAAAATCTTTAGTAAATTGAGGCTTAATTTTTGTTGTCATACAGGGTTATGGATTTAGGACACAAATCTCAGGGAAATCCCAGGTAGGGATATCTAATAAGAGATTCTTATATTTCTGGGACCCCAACCAAGGGGCTACAAAACTTATGTAAGTGTAAACTAAATAAAACCTCCTCCAAACACACCAAAAGCTAGGAGGAAAATTCTCTGCCTAGGATATTTGTGCTAATTGATTAAAAAAAAATAATAATCCATAACTACAGTGAGACCTTTATGCCACTTTGCAGCTCAGATTTATACTACACGAGATATCACCTCAGGCCTATTAGAATGGCTGTCATCGAAAAGACAAGTGATGGCAAGGATCTGAAGAAAAGGGAACCCTTGTATTCCATTAGTGGGAATGTAAATTGGTTCAGTCACATGTGGAAAACAGTATGGAGTTTTCTCAAAAAGTTAAAAAGAGAACTATGGTATGATTGAGCAATCATACTTCTGGGTGTTTATTGGAAGGAACGGAAACCATTATTTTGAAAGATATCTGCCACCCCTTGCTCATTTTAATATATTTATAATAATCAAATCATGGAAACTATATCCATCAAAAAATGAACACAAAGAAAATGTGGCACACACATGCACACACAAATGTTATTCAGCCATAAAAAGTTGAAAATCCTCTCATTTGTGACAACAGGAATGAAACTTGGAGACTTTATACCAAGTGAGATGTCAGACAGAGAAAGACAAATACTGTATAATGGTTGTTGCCAGAAACAGTGTGTGGGGGATGGATGAAATGTGCAAAGGTGATCAAGAATTCAAACTTTCAGGTATAAGGTAAATACATTAAAACTGAAAGTTTGAACTTTTGACCATCTTCACACATTCTGTGTTTGTAACGTACAGCATGGTGACTCCAGTTGACACTACTGGGTTGCATATTTGAAAGTTATTGAGAGTAGACCTTAGAGGTTCTCATCACAAGAAAAAATGTAACTGTGCAGTGATTCATGTTATCTAAACTTTTTTGTGCTAATCAATTTTCAATATATGCAGATATCAAATCATTGCTATATACTTGAAATGTAGTCAGTGTTATGTCAATTATATCTCAATATCTTAATCAAACTAGAAAATAAAGTGATTGCTTAAAGCATTTAAAAATGCTTTTTATATACATTTAAAAGACATTCAGAAAGTTTAATATAATAGACATTTCTGAATTTCATACACCTCCGAAAAAAGACTATATAATATTTTTAAAGTTGTAGGACATTTATAGAAATTGATAACTTATTCATAAAGCAAGCTTTAAAAATATTTATAAGATTTGTAACTTAGTGTGTAGATTGACTGTATTAATAGCTTAACACTTCATCCCTCCCTGTATCTTTCATCAATCCTCTTAGTAAAGAGGTGAACTCCATTCGCTACCCCTTAAATGTGGGCTGATATTGTGCCTTCTTTTGGTAATATTTCTACCTTCTCTCTTGTCTTCTGCTATCACTATGAGTACATACTGAAAGATGAAATATATTTACAGGCTAGAGAGGAATCAGCCTAATCATCCAAGTGAAGGTCATCTTAAATAAAATGACAGCTACCTAAACTCCAAAAATGTGACAAAGCCCAATAAAGACCAACAAAACTTCCCAGCTACCCTGTAGACCCAGAAGCTAAATAAAACCTTATGATAAACCAATTATTTTGAGGAAAGTATATTACACAACATCACTCTGTCACAGATAACCACCATGCACACCAAGCATGCTCTCAGATCAAAATTAACATGTCAGAAGTGCAGAGAAAAAGGACTTTAAAAACCGCATACATTTGGAAGTTAAGAAACACACTTTTAAAGAAATCACGATTCAATTAAGATTTTAAATTTAGATGTAAAGCATAATGTTTCAAATCTCTTGGGATATAGCTGAAGACAGTTTTAACACTAAATGTTATAGTATAAAAAGAAGGAAAGTTACAATAAAATGTCTAATTTAAAACTTAGAAAAATAACCTAAAAAGACACAAAGAAAGTTAGAAGGAAGGGAATATAAACATTAGACCCTAAAGCATTTATATAAAAAGAAAGCATATATAGAATCAGGAAGTCTAAAGTATGGTCTTTGAATACAGTCAGAAAAATTGTTAAACCTATATTGAATCTGATCAAAGAGAAAGAGAACAGTACATGTAAATACTATCAGCGATTTTAAAATACATAAGGATTTCAGTTTCAGTTCAGTAGGTCAGTCATGTCGAAATCTTTGTGACCCCATAGACTGTAGCATGCCAGGCTTCCCTGTCCATAACCAACTCCCGGAGCCTACTCAAAGTCATGTCCATCGCATCGGTGACGGTATCCAACCATCTCATCCTCTATCATCCCTTTCTCTTCCCGCCTTCAATCTTTCCCAGCAACAGGGTCTTTTCCAGTGAGTCAGCTCTTTGTATCAGATAGTCAAAGTATCAGAGGTTTGCTTCAGCATCAATCCTTCCAATGAATATTCAGGACTGATTTCATTTAGGATTGACTGGTTTGATCTGCTTGCAGTCCAAAGGACTCTTAAGAATTTCCTCCAACACCACAGTTCAAAATCATCAGTTCTTTGGTGTTCAGCCTTTTTTATGGTCTAACTTTCACATCTGTACATGACTTCTGGGAAAACCAGAACCTTGACTAGATGGACCTTTGTTGGCAAAGTTATGCCTCTGCTTTTAAATATGCTATCCAGATTTGTCATAGTTCTCTTTCTAAGGTGCATGTGTCTTTTGATTTCATAGCTTCAGTCACCATCTGCAGTGATTTTGGAGCTCCAAAAAAATAAAGCATGTCACTGTTTCCATTGTTTCCCCATATATTTGCCATGAAGTGATTGGACCAGATGCCATGACCTTAGTTTTCTGAATGCTGAGTTTAAAACCAACTTTTACACTCTCTTTCACTTTCATCAATAGGCTTTTTAGTTCTTCACTTCTGCCATAAGTGTGGTGTCATCTGCATGTCTGAGGTTATTGGTATTTCTCCTGGCAATCTTGATTCCAGCTTATGCTTCATCCAGCCTGGCATTTTGCATGATGTACTCTGCATATAAGTCAAATAAACAGGGTGACTAAAGATAAATGTCATTAAATAAGCAAACGTGTAAAAAGTCTTAAGATAATGATATGTTAGCCAGTTTCATGCCATCATATCTAAGCTTCAACTTAGATGAAATAAACATATTTCCAGAAATATCCTACCAAAATTGACACAAGAAGTGAGGGTAAAAAATCTAAAAACGTCTATAACCATTAGA
This sequence comes from Bos taurus, assembly GCF_002263795.3. Classification (NCBI taxonomy): domain Eukaryota; kingdom Metazoa; phylum Chordata; class Mammalia; order Artiodactyla; family Bovidae; genus Bos; species Bos taurus. Next base: position 3,023,047 of record NC_037329.1, on the reverse strand, counting down.
GGTACTATTTTTTTTCTAATAAAAAAATAGCTATTTATTTTAAATTTGTATTGGAGTATGTTTGATTTACAATGTTGTGTTAACTTCAGATCTACAACAAAGTGAATCTGTTAAACATAAACATGTACATACATATCCACTCCTTTTTAAGATCCTTTTCTTACATAGTCCATTACAGAGTATTGAGTAGAAGTTCTCTGTAGGTCTTTATTGTGTGCACATATGTGTGTGTACCTGCACATGTTCTCAGTCACTCAGTTGCCTATGACTCTTTGTGACCTCATGGACTATAGCCCACCAGGCTCCTCTGTCCATGGAATTTTCCAGGTAAGAATACTGGAAGGGTTGCCACTTCTTTCTCTAGGGGATCTTCCCAACCCGGGATTGAAAACATGTCTCCTGCATCACCTGCATTGGCAGGCGGATTCTTTATCACTGTGCCATGTTATTAGTTATCTATTTTATATATAGTAGTATGTATTAGTATATGTCAACCTCTCAATTTATCCCTCCCCAATTAACCAGTGTGTGAAAAGGTAATACATTAAGTTAAAATTATTTCAGTAACACACTTTAATTTTTATTAACAAATTGATATAATCCATTTCAATGTCAGATTGAAGGAAAATTGATTATATAATCAACTCAATGGTTTACATAAACAAAAACCTTTTGGCAAAATTCAAAATCCATTGAGTAAAAAGCAGTAAGGAGTTTATTAAAGATGTATATATAGAGTAAGAAACTACAATAAAAAAACTAACAACCTAATTGCAAATGGGCAAGAGAACTGAACATACATCTCACCAAAGATTTTCAGATGATGATTATGTATGTGAAAATTGCTCAGCATCACTTATGATTGATGGTGTCTGTTTAGTCCCTAAGTTGTGTCTGACTCTTGCAACCCCATGGACTGTATCCTGACAGATTCCTCTGTACATGGAATTTTTCCAGACAAGAATCCTGGAGTGGGTTGTCATTTCTTCCTCCAGGGGATCTTCCTGACCCAGGGATTGAACTCGGGTCTTCTGCATTTCAGGCAGTTACCTGCATCACAGACAGATTTTTTAATAACTGAGTCACAAGGGAAGCCCTCATTTATGATTAGAGGATTGAAAATTAAAAGAATAATGCAATGCCACCATGCATCTATTAGAATAGCTGAACTACAAAAATATTGATTGATAGTATTAACTGCTGGCAAGGATATGCAGCAATAGGAACTTTCATTCATTGCAAGTAGAAATGCAAAATGGTATAGCCACTTTGGAAGACAATATGGCAGTTTCTTACAAAACTAAATATAGACTTACTATAGAATCCAGCAGTTGCATTTCTTAGGCATTGCCAAAGTAAGTTAAAACTTATATTCATACAAAACCAGGAGGCAAAGTTTATAGAAGTCTTATTCATAATTACAAAAAAACTGGGGGGAACGAAGATATCTTTCAATAGATAAGTGAATAACCAGTCTAGTCGTGAGAAAAATATCCCAGCTGGAGAAAATTCTACGAAATACCTGACCAGTCCTCCTCAAAAGTGTAACAGTGATTTAAAATAAAGCCTGAGCCACTGTGAGTGATATAGGTGAAACTAACATAAAATGTTAGCAATTGGGGAAACTGAGTGTGAGGTATTTGGTAATTCTCTGTACTAGAAACACAGTTTATTTGTAAATCTTAAACCTATTCTAAAGCTAAAAGTTTATTTAAACATGTATAATAAACATTTTATATACAAGTGTAAAAGCTTACCCTTATGATTAGAAAGATTTTTTGCTATTATTATGTTTTATTTTTCTAATTATACTAAATATCCTGGCAAGTTGAGCAAAATGAAAATAGATATCAAAAACTTTAATATTATAAAATAGGAAAACTGTCATTATGCATCTATGTTTTAATTGTCCATATAGCAAATCCCCAAACATTCTAGGATAAAATGTTAGAATAGATGAAATTATTTTAGTAATGCTGCTAGATACAAAATCAATGTACAAAATCAATTGCATCTGTCTACATCACAAAAAATAAGTAGAATATATATATGTAGAAAAAAAAAATATATATATTAAAAGCCTGTTTACAATAGCATTCGAAAAATATAAGCACAGAAGAAAGCTGCTTCACCTATAGTTATATAAGACAATAGATTTTAAGTATGAACATATTTTAAGGATGAACTGTTTTTGCATAGTGAAAAGAGCTTCACTTTAGCAAGAATATTTAATTAAAGAAAAAATCTAACAAAATAAATTAAGATGATATAAAAAACATATATTATATATAATTATATATTAATATATACAATTTTATATATATAATTATTTGCAGTTGTTAATACATTTAAATAAGTAAAAATTCATACTGTGTGCAAAAAAACCCTCAACTTCAAATAATGCAAATCATCCCTGAATTAGTAAATAAATTTAATGGAAAATCAAATCAGCATATTAAAGCTGTTTTGGATGTGTATGTGTATATGTGTGTGTATACCCTGCAAGATCAGCTCTAAAATTTACATGGAAACACAGAATCATAAGAATAGTCTAAGCACTCCTAATGAATAACATATCAAAACTTAAACAGTGTAATAATTTACATAGAGTGCTATTAGAACAGAAATGGACAATTGGATCATCAGAACAGACACCATCATGTAGGAAAACATTTTTATGGGAGAACCATGAGGAAAAGATGGAGTTCTTAATAAATGGTGCTGATCCATGTGATTACCCATATAGAAAATAGCTTGGACCTCCGTATCACATGATACGGTATCACGTGATACGGTATCATGATGGGTATCACATGATACCCATACCACAGGATCTGTACAATTCCAGATGGTTAAAAGACTTATGTTTTAAAGGCAATATAATAACATTTGAAAGCTTGTATTTTCATTTTGGGTAGGGGAGTGGGAATTTCTTAAATAAGAATTTTAAAAGTGCAAAATCTAAATATAAAAACACATAAATGCTATCACATAAATGTAAATGCTTCAGAAAGTAAGTAAAATAGTAAGCCATGTGCTAAAAAATGAACTCCTATAAATTAACTAAAAAATAAAAAGAACCAAGACCAGAAACTATAAAACTCCTAGAGGAGAACATAGGCAAAACACTCTCCGACATACATCACAGCAGGATCCTCTATGACCCACCTCCCAGAATATTGGAAATAAAAGCAAAAATAAACAAATGGGACCTAATTAAACTTAAAAGCTTCTGCACAACAAAGGAAACTATTAGCAAGGTGAAAAGGCAGCCTTCAGAATGGGAGAAAATAATAGCAAATGAAGCAACGGACAAACAACTAATCTCAAAAATATACAAGCAACTCCTACAGCCCAACTCCAGAAAAATAAATGACCCAATCAAAAAATGGGCCAAAGAACTAAATAGACATTTCTCCAAAGAAGACATACAGATGGCTAACAAACACATGAAAAGATGTTCAATATCACTCATTATCAGAGAAATGCAAATCAAAACCACTATGAGGTACCATTTCACGCCAGTCAGAATGGCTGCGATCCAAAAGTCTACAAATAATAAATGCTGGAGAGGGTGTGGAGAAAAGGGAACTCTCTTACACTGTTGGTGGGAATGCAAACTAGTACGGCCACTATGGAGAACAGTGGGAGATTCCTTAAAAAACTGGAAATAGAACTGCCTTATGATCCAGCAATCCCACTGCTGGGCATACACACTGAGGAAACCAGAAGGGAAAGAGACACGTGTACGCCAATGTTCATCGCAGCACAGTTTATAATAGCCAGGACATGGAAGCAACCTAGATGCCCATCAGCAGATGAATGGATAAGAAAGCAGTGGTACATATACACAATGGAGTATTACTCAGCCATTAAAAAGAATACATTTGAATCAGTTCTAATGAGATGGATAAAACTGGAACCTATTATACAGAGTGAAGTAAGCCAGAAAGAAAAACACCAATACAGTATACTAACACATATATATGGAATTTAGAAAGATGGTAACAATAACCCTGTGTATGAAACAGCAAAAGAGACACCGATGTATAGATCAGTCTTATGGACTCTGTGGGAGAGGGAGAGGGTGGGGAGATTTGGGAGAATAGCATTGAAACATGTATAATATCATGTATGAAATGAGTCGCCAGTCCAGGTTCGATGCATGATACTGGATGCTTGGGGCTGGTGCACTGGGACGACCCAGAGGGAGGGTGGGGGGGGGGGAGGAGGGAGGAGGGTTCAGGATGGGGAACGTGGGTATACCTGTGGCGGATTCATTTTGATATTTGGCAAAACTAATACAATATTGTAAAGTTTAAAAATAAATAAAATTTTTTAAAAATGTGAAAAAAAAAAGAACCAGTAAAAATGCCAAAAGATGGAAAGAACAAAACATGGCCATCAAAGTAGAAAGCAACAGACCAACAGGCAGCAACCCCATCAGTAAATGTAAATTAATAGTACAACGAGATGCTTTTTAATACCTACCAGGTTAGAAACAAAGTTGAAAGATCTGACAATACCAAATTTTTTTCAAAGGCATGTAGAACCCTCATACATTGTTGGTGGATGTTATAAATTGTTTAACCATTTTGAAAAAACAACTTGTCATAATCTTAGTGTTAGAAATATGCACTGTCTATGACCCAACAGTTTTACTACCTGGAGAAACCCTGGAATACATGTACCAGGAAGCATAAAGGACTGTTCACTTTAACAATTTGTAATAGCAAAGAACTGGAATTAAATTGAATATTAGCCTATACATCACAACTGAATGCTCATACAATGGCATAGTATTCAGCAGTGACATATAACAACAAAAACATATTTCAGGGACACAACATTTTTTTTTTAAGTCAAAGAAGTTTTATAGTATGCAGTATGCTTAAATGTATACAAAGTTTAAACCATAATATACCCCAAAAGACAATATATTATGAAAAGTATAAGCATTTTCAAAATAAAATTATGAAGAAATAATAAGGAAAAATTAAATGTAAAATATAGGGTAGGGCTTACTTCTAGAGGGAAATGATAATAAGATGTTCCTTCTGTAATTAGGTTAAATAAGATGGTGCCTTCTAACACAGACACACACTCACACACACCCTAAATTTTATCTGCTCAATGTTACATAAAAGCCATTCTTAAAAAAATTATTTTGAGAGCTTCATCAAGCAGTACAAAGAGGGCTGGGAGACTGAAACAGAGTAGCAGGTTAATTCTTAGTCCCCCTGTGTGATTACACTAAGCAAAAGGTCTCATTTCCTTGATTTGCTGCAGGAATTGGATGTGGTTTTTACATATTTCTGAAGACATCCTTAATTTCTTTATCAGAAGAGAAAAGGAAACATTAAGTGCTGAGAATGAGTCAAATCCAATGACTGAGCAGTTGGGACCACATTTTAGTCTTACAAAATCTGATTATCTTCTGCTTTACAGGTTCTTCAGCTCTATAAGTGATAGTTTGAGGCTTTTCAAGTTACTCAATCTACTGATGTGATATAGCACTTGAAACTTGAACAAACCTCTTAAAACTATATAAATGGCTTTTGCTGACATTTTCAGTATCAGGAAGAAATATCCTTTTATCTTTGTCCTCATTCTATAAAGTAACATAAACAACTTTCTTCCTGACAGCCAGAACACTTTTACATGGGAGAGCAGAATGTTATACTCACCGTCCATTTCTTGGAAAAGGATGCTGAATAAAAGCATACATTTACTGACTCCGGTTTTATGCATTCTAAAATTTAACTATTTTCTTCATTACTGAATCAAAAGCAGGAAATGTTTTGTTAATTTGTGGATGTTGTTAAATTACAAACAATATAACTGTTAACAAGAGACTTCAAAGGCAGACATTTAAACAAGGCAGAGATTTATTTTCTATGGAATAGCTGTCAGGACAGTCAGTCCATAGCAAATGTGATGGATCAGTGGTGCTGAACCTGAGTCTCCTTTCCTGGATCTCTGCCAGGGATAAGACACTGCACTCATTAACAAAGCCCAGGATGGCTCAGAACCTTAGCCACGTTCTAGCCATAGGAGAGTGGAGAAGAAAGGAGGAGAGGTCACTAATGCTCACATGTTTGAGCAGAATGTGGTTAGGTGGCCACATCTAACTGCAAGGGCAACCAGGGTAGGGAAGTCAAGAGTTCTGTTATGGAAAGGGGACAAGTCCACCTCCTAAAACACACTCAAATACTCATGAGTAGTACCCTTGTTCCTACCAGATACCATACTCATTCCTTCTGAAAGGAACAAAACCCAAATCCCCATCCAGTTCCTGTAGGGATCACAGTTTTCAAGACTCCCAATCACTTGCTGCCTTGGCAGTGGAATGGAATGCCCATCTGGCCATGCCAAGTTTTTCCCTCTGAGAAGTTGTTCTTTGTCCGTTATTCTCCATACCCTGGTATGAAATGGACATTGGAGACAAGGCCCTTTTACGGGATTGCTGGATTGCTAACCTTTCATAGGCAGTTTCCTAGAGGTGAATGTTGGCATCCTGGATATCTAAGGCTAAACTTGGAATTGCTTCAGAAATCAATTTCTTCAAACACTGTTTATGTATCTACAATGTTTACATCTATAGCCCAAGAGATCTCTTCTAAATATGCAGTCTTGAAACATCTGGGTTGATTAATGAACTCTCCCCTCTCTCCTCTTCTTCTCTCTCTCTCTCTCTCACACACACACACACACTCACACACACACACACACAAAGGTACCTGTCTTGGGGTCATCTGAAACCAGAGGCTTGGACAGCAATTAACATCTCTTTTATGATTTATGCCACAGTGATAGCCCCATTTCCTAGCTGAGGGTTTATAACCTAAACTGCTACATAATGCCTTCAAGCCACAATCTGTTGACTGAAAAGTACTTTCTTCAGAGACCTTTCTTCAAAGGCTCAATTTTGTCTTCCTTGAAGGTTTTAGTGAAGATGAAATTGTGGTCTCTTTTTCAAGGTTTTGCAAGAGAAAATTTGTGAAATGATTTTCTATGATATAATGAAAGTCACTAAACAAAAGACATAGTTTAGGACAGGAGTTAGATGATGTGGATCTGAAGCCTACCTCAGTTTATTCATAATGACCTCAGAGAGGCAGCAGTGAGCTGTAGCTTGAAGTAAGACCTTAGTTCCCTGCCCAGGAATTGAACCTGGGTAGCCTGTATGAAAACCAGCAATCATAATCACTAGTCCACCAGGAGATAGAGGCTAGAAGGAAAATTCCCTTGGGCCTTGCATCCATTGAAAAATTCATTTCCAAGGAGCCAAAAACTAAAAGAGAGATGCAAAGTTTATTATCAGAGACACAGCACAACAAGTGGGAGAGCACATGGAGGAATAATTTATTTAAGCTAGAAGCAATACAGAGATGCACGCTTGGGGAGTAAGCATGTGAGTGTCTTCCCTAGTGGTGAGGAGCACAGTAAAGAGATGGCTAAGCCATGTATATGGGCAGTTCTTCCAGGTCTTTGTTTACCTTTGGCCAATTGTCTGGTTCATTTTTCCACACCTGACCTGCCTAGGACTCTTCCCAATATGCACGTTGCATGGATTCTAGCCCAGAGACCTATGAAGCAGGCCTTGGCATCACCTATTCTTGGGTGGTACCCCCTCATTTTTGACCCCCAAAGAGTCTTTCTGTGCATGTGCAGTGTCTCCCTTGCCCCAAGGATGGGAAATATGACATCTTGATATTTTATGCTCAGTCATAACTGTTATCTTACTGTGTCCACAGGAGGCAAAGGCTGGTTATTTACCCTATTTCTATTGTTATTTCTATTTGAAATGCAAAAAAGAGGTGGATTGTAAATATCTAGCCTCAAAACCACCTGCTTCTTTTCTCAGGATATGTAAACAGGAGGCTACTTATAAATTATTAACCTGGAGCCCATCCATCTCCTACCTCAGTTCTAACACAGCTAACAAATTACGACAAACTTGGTGACTAAAAAACAACACAACTTTATTATCTTAATGTTCTGGAGAGTCAGAAGCATGGAATATCTGACAGGGTGAACATCAAGGTATTGGCAGGGCTACAAACCCTGCCAACCTTTCTGGAGGCTCCAAAGGGGAATCCATTTTCCTGTCATCTCCGATTTCTATAGGTTACCTGCACTAAGGTAATGCTACATGTGCATTGGGCTTCCGTGGTAGCTCAGCTGGAAAAGAATCCACTTGCAATGCAGGAAATCCTGGTTCGATTCCTGGGTTAGGAAGATCCCCTGGAGACAGGATAGGCTACCCACACTAGCATTCTTGGGCTCCCCTGGTGGGTCAGATGGTAAAGAATCCACCTGCAATGAGGGAGACCTGGGTTCTTTCCCTGGGCTGGGAAGATCCCCTGTGGGAGGGCATGGTAACCTTCTTCAATATTCTTTCTGGAGAATCCCCATGAACAGAGGAGCCTGGCAGGCTACAGTCCATGGGGTCTCAAAGAGTTGGACACGACTGAGTGACAGTACAAATGTACAAAAATGTATTTGTACATTTATACATATACATTTGGTTCATTTAGCAGCAATCCACTCTTGGTAATAAATCTTATGTTAATCAGATTAGACTGGAACAGATCAGACTGGAAACAAGAAGTCTTCACCTACAATGGCTTGAACAGAATAAAAATACATCCTTTCTCATGTAGCATCTGGGTATATAGCTTAAGGCCAGTATGATGGTTTTGAAGCATCTCTAGAGTGTTGCCTTTGGATAATGAAAAATGGCTCAGCACCACAGTCGCATTCTGGCCAATGAAGAGGGGATGAGAGTAAGGGAGGCTTGGCCATTCCCTTTTACAAAATGACTCAAAATCCTTGTATTTGTAGCTGAAAAGGAAACGGAATTAGAGATCTTAGTTGTCCATCAAATATTTGGAAGATTTCATGTTAAGGAAAGAAAAGAAACATTAACCAACCATTGATCCCTGAATAAAACAAGTGTTTGGTTTCCAGGTTTATCTTCAACATCCTTCATTCTGCATACTTCCTGGCAGCTTATACATTAATCTTGGGGATTTCTGCAGCAATGGTGTACTAAGGAATATGAATCAAAGCTGCCACTAAGGACAACATAAAAGCAAAAGAAGGTATCTTTAAAGGCTGCTTGAACATGTTACAGAGATTGAAATAATGAAGAACCTCTATGCAATGATCTCGGGGAAGATGAAGGCTCAGTGAAGTAAGCATAGAGTTTGGGGCATCTTTTTCCCTGGAATTGTTTGTTCATTTCAAAGAGGTTACTTAGGTGACTCACAGAAGGTTTTGGTGTTTTTCTGGTTTTGTTGTTGTTTGTTTGTTTTACAGTCACTCAAGATGGAACTATGATATGTGTATGTGTGCTAAGTCTCTTCAGTCACATGTGACTCGGTGCAACACCATGGACTGTAGCCTTCCAAGCTCCTCAGTTCATGAGATTTTCCAGGCAAGGATACTGGACTGGGTTGACATGCCCTCCTCCAGGGGATCTTCCTGACCCAGGGATCCAAGCTGTGTCTCTTGCATCTCCTACACTGGCAGGCAGGTTGTTTACCACTAGGGCTACCTGGGGAGCCTGGAGCCATAATAAACCCCATGAATTTGGATAGGAACACTAAAGGAATACATAGTAGTGATCATGATGAACTAAAAGTAAACTGAGACTAAAAATATGCTATGAAAAAAAAAAAATATGCTATGAAGTGAAGTGAAGTGAAGTCGCTCAGTCCTGTCCTACTCTTTGTGATCCCATGGACTGTAGTCTACCAGGCTCCTCTGTCCATGGAATTCTCCAGGCAAGAATATTGGATTGGGTTGCCATTTCCTTCTCCAGGGGATCTTCCCAAAATATGCTATAAACAATTTCAAATCTTGAAATTGGACTTAGCATATTACTTGGAAAGTAGAATAGGCAAGTTTTGTTTTTTGTTTTTGGGATAATATAACACCATAGAAAGAAAAGAAAGAAAGAAAGTGAAGTCGCTCAGTCAATGTCAAACTCTTTGCAACCCTATGAACTGTAGCCCAGGCTCCTTTATCCATGGGGATTTTCCAGGCAAGAATACTGGAGTGGGTTGCCATTTCCTTCTCCAGGGGATCTTCCCAACCCAGGGATCGAACCCGGATCTCCCACACTGCAGGCAGACTCTTTACCCTCTGAGCCACCAGGGAAGCCCCATATAACACCATCCTAGGCTTAAAATCATTTTTGCAAATCATTGAACAAAATAAATGCCACACAAACAAACAAACAAACAAATAAGCATGCACATGAGGAGACAAGCAATATAAATGACTAAAATGGAAATTCCACTTATTCAAATAAATAAAAATAGCAACATTAAAATTTAACCACAGAATTAGAGACCATGCTGCTGCCGCTGCTGCTGCTAAGTTGCTTCAGTCATGTCCGACTCTGTGCAACCCCATAGATGGCAGCCTACCAGGCTCCTCCATCCCTGGGATTCTCCAGGCAAGAGTACTGGAGACCATAAAAAGGACCAAATAGAAATTTGAGAATGAAGATGGGAATAACTAAAATGAAAGACTCAATGGACTGGTTTCATAAATATTTACACCCAACTGAAAAGAAAAACAAAAACTACTTAGAAGAACAAAGAGGAAAAAAAGTAATGAAAAAGAGAAAAGAAATGGTAGAAAGCAGAAGATACAGTGAGAAAATCTAAAATATGGGCTATTGTCCTCCCATAAGACAGTTGAAAGGGGTGGAAGCAAAACTGAAGACAGAAGGTAAAAAATATTCTAAAATTGTTGACATAGATATACATGTTTAAGAAGTTTTGTGTACTAACAAGAGTAGAAAAAGGTCTCTTAGAAATATGACTAAGAACATTTAAATAGCAGCCAGAGAATTTCCAGTCCTGCTATGATCATATAAATACATTACAGCATATATTTCTTGCTCACTAAAATGAAAATCTCAGGACGATCCACATAAAGCAGCTACCTAAGAACTAATAAAAGTAAACTAAAGCAGGAAAAATGTGTAAGGGAATTAAAACATAGAGAAGTGACCTTCATGGAATTGAAGGTGCCATTTTTCTCACAACTCTGTCCCATGGCAGGCTCAGTCGTGAGGCAGTGCAGAAGGATGAGAAATTAGAACTCTCAACAGAAAGCTCTGTGGTCTGAGAGTATTGGTGGAATGGTCCCTAATAGGAAATTGCTGAGAAAGGAACGCATTGCTCACTACATAAATCCACACTCAGTGTCTGTGTCACCCCTGAGCACCACATACATAGTAAAACCAAACCAGCATGGAGATTTTGAGAACTGAAATAGAATTTAAACCATAATACTAGTCAAACTACAGCCTGAGTGGTACATGTATGGGCACAGCAAAAGCTTTAAAAAAATACTAAACTCAAATTAGGCAAAAACCTCTGGTCTGAAGCTACCATCTAGGAGAAAAAGAAACATATTTCAGTTCTGGAGTGATATCAACAAGACCCCAGCTTCAATTCACCATAAAGATCAGCAGTTGATGGCTTCAGTTCAGTTCAGTTCAGTTGCTCAGTCGTGTCCGACTCTTTGGGACCCCATGAATCGCAGCACGCCAGGCCTCCCTGTCCCCCGGAGTTCACCCAGACTCACATCCATCGAGTCAGTGATGCCATCCAGCCATCTCATCCTCTGTCGTCCCCTTCTCCTCCTGCCCCCAATCCCTCCCAGCATCAGAGTCTTTTCCAATGAGTCAACTCTTCGCATGAGGTGGCCAAAGTACTAGAGTTTCAGCTTTAGCATCATTCCTTCCAAAGAAATCCCAGGGCTGATCTCCTTCAGAATGGACTGGTTGGATCTCCTAGTTGATGGCTGCTGCTGCTGCTGCTAAGTCGCTTCAGTCGTGTCCGACTCTGTGCGACCCCATAGATGGAAGCACACCAGGCTCCCCTGTCCCTGGGATTCTCTAGGCAAGAACACTGGAGTGGGCCGCCATTTCCTTCTCCAAGGCGTGAAAGGGAAAAGTGAAAGTGAAGTCACTCGGTCGTGTCCGACTCTTAGCGACCCCATCAACTGCAGCCTACCAGGCTCCCGCTGTCCATGGGATTTTCCAGGCAAGAGTACTGGAGTGGGGTGCCATTGCCTTCTCCAGTTGATGGCTAGCCACAAGCAAAAACAGGTGATCTTTACCACCATACACATATGCTAGGCTAGTCCCTCCAGCTGTAGACATGCATGCTGCTGTCCTGACACCATTTGTCAGTTTCCACTGTATGCATGCATGCAGTAGGAGACTGTGCAGCCAGCAGCCAGGCCACTCACAGTGGCTTATTGGCCCAGATCAATACCTTCTTTCTGTCACTGGCCTATGCCCCTGCATTCACCCACAGCTGGGCATCCACATGGCCCTTATTCAACCTCGGTCACCAACCCACACAGCAATGCACTGATGGTGAGACTCAACAGTCACTGTAGTACATGTCAATAGCAAAGGCTCCTTGGCTACTTTTGTGTCTGAAGTTGGCCCCTGCCCTTGCCACCTAACCTGGCCCCCATCACTACATCTGTGTCAGCAATCAGACCCTGATAATACCCAGCCATTTCTTACTGGCCCCTACTGCTGCAGCTGTATGTGTACAACACCAGCTCTGACCTCCAACACTGCCTGCTGTGGTCCCTAGCTGTTGGATATAGAGGTGCCACTGAAGACCCTAACAGCCTTGGCAGTTTCTGTGGATTCCCCCTAGAGTGTTCAACAAGTACACACAGTTGACGCTATTGACCCCAATATCCTGACCCAGACCTTGCACCCTCCTGGACCAGTGCTACCACACACCCCTGAACATGGCACCTAGCACCACTGGAACAGGATCACAGCATACTCCAGCATGCCTCCACCCACAGATGTGTAAGGGCTTTCACCTCTTCTTTTTACTATTTCTCTCTTTTTTTATTGTGGTTTTGTTGCCTTGTAATGCTGAGTCTTGCTGTATGATGAAGTGAATCAGCTATATGCATACATATATCCTCTTATTTGAGCCTCCTTCCTATCCCTCCCATCCCATCTCTCTAGGTCATCACAGATCACTGAGCTGAAGACTATAGAGCTATCTGGTCCAGAACTTTTGGTTTAAAGGAGGTTTTTGACTACTATTTCAATCTCTTTTGGGATTACCCCAGTGGCTCAGCATATAAGGAATCTGCCTGCAATGCAGGAGACATAAGAAATGTAGGTTCAACCCCTGAGTCAGGAAGATCCCCTGGAGGAGGAAATGGCAACCCACTTCAATGTTCTTGCCTGAAAAATCCCATGGATAAAATCATGGACAGAGGAGTCTGGCAGCCTACTGTTCATAAGGTTGCAAAGAGTCAGACACTACTAATGCCCCTCTCAATAACTCAATCTATTCAGGTTTTCTATTGCTTCATGATTTGTTCTTAGAAAGTTGTATGATTCTAAGAATTTCTGTGTTTCTTCTAGGTTGTATGATTAGTTAGTTACTAAATCATGCCTGACTCCTTTGCAATCTCATTGACTGTAGCCCACCAGGCTCCTCTGTTAATGGGATTTCCCAGGCAAGAATGCTGGAATCTGGAGTGGGTTGCCATTTCCTTCTCCAGGGGATCTTCTCAACTCAGGGATCAAACCCACATCTTTTGCATTGGCAGTCAGAATTCACCACTGAGCCACCAAGGAAGCCCACTTGTTATTGTATAGCTGTTCACAAAATTCTCTTATAATCTTTTGTACTTCTGTGGTATCCATTGTTACTTCTCTTTCATTTCTGATTTTTATCTGAGCTTTCTCTCTTTGGTTCTTAGTGGGTCTAGCTAATGTTTTGTCAGTTTTATCTTTTCAAAGAACCAGGTCTTAATTTCATTGACTTTTTAGAGTCTTTCATTTATTTCTGCTCTGATTTTTATTTCTTTCATTCCACTGACTTTGGGTTTCATTACTGTTTGTCTAGTTCCTTTAAGTATATGATGAGATTGTCTATTTGAGATTATTATTTCTCTAAAGTAGGCCTGTATCATGATAAACTTCCTTCCTAGTACTGTTTTTGCTCTATCCCATATATTTTGGTATTATATTATTATTTGTCTTTAGATGAATTTTTACTTCTTTGATTTCTTTTTTGAGTAAATAATTATTCAGTATCATGTTGTTAAGTCTTTATATATTTGTGATTTCTCCAGTTTCTTGTAGTTGATTTCTAGTTTCATATCTTCGTTATCAGAAAACATGCCTGATATGATTTCAAAAATCTCAAATTTATTTTGACTTGTTTCATGTCCCAACATAAGAACTATTCTTGAGAATATTTAATGTGCAGTTGAGAAGAATATGTATTAAGCTGCATGTGTATGAAATGTTCTGTATAAATCTATTAAGTTCATCTGGTCTAAAGTTTTATTTAAGGCTGCTATTTCATTGTTGACTTTCTGTCTGAATAATCTATCTATCCACTGATGTAAGTGGAGTATTAAATTCTCCTATGATTATTTTGCTGCTGTCTATTTCTCCCTAAAGGTCTCTTAACAATTGCTTTGTATATTTTGGTGCTGCTATGTTAGCTGCATGCGTATTAAATACCGTTATGTCCCCTTGCTGAAATGTCCATTTTGATCTCTTGTTACATTTTTTGACAGGAAGTCTATTTTGTCTTATTTGAGTGTGGCTAAAGCTAGTTTCTTCTGGCAGCAGTTAGCTTGAAATATCATTTTCCATCCTTTCTCTTTGAGCCAATGCTTTTCTCTAGAGCTGATCTTTAGAGGTGATTGTCTTGGAGGCAGTGCATATTTTGCTTTTGATTTTTAAAAAATCCACTTATCCATTCTACATCTTCTGATTGGTGAATTCAATCTACTTACATTTAAGGTGATGAGCATTTAGTTCTGCCATTCAGTGTTTTGTTTTCTGCTTGCTCTGTATCTTCATTATTTCTTTTCCCTTGTATTTCTGCCTGGCATTTTGGTTTCATAGTTTCCTGTGAAATTTTTCTCAGTTTCTTCTTGAATATACTTCCTGTCTCTGCTCTAGATTTATGATTTGAGGTTACCATGAGATTTTTAGAAGAAGAGACATGAAAGGCAAAGGGGAAAAAGAAAGTTATACCCATCTGAATGCAGAGTTCCAAAGAATAGCAATGAGAGATAAGAGAGCCTTCTTAACTGAACAATGACAAGAAATAGAAGAAAAAAATAGAAAAGGAAAGACTAGAGATCTCATCAAGAAAATTAGAGATGCTAAGGAAATATTTAACATAAAGATGGACACAATAAATGGGAAGTGGTATGGACCTAACAGAAGCAGAAGAGATTAAGAAGAGGTGGCAAGAATTCACAGAAGAATGGTACAAAAAAGGTCTTAATAACCTAGATAACCACGATGGTGTGATCATTAACCTTGAGCCAGACATCCTGGAGTGTGAAGTCAAGTGGGCCTTAGAAAACATTACTACAAACAAAGTTAGTAGCGGCCAACTGAGCTATTTAAAACCCTAAGGCTGATGCTGTGAAAGTGCTGCACTCAATATGCCAGCATATTTGGAAAACTCAGCAGTGTCCACAAGACTGGGAAAGATCAGTTTTCATTCCAATTCTAAAAAAAAAAAAAAAAAGCGATTCTAGAGAATGCTCAAGCTGCTGCACAATTGCATTCATTACACAAGCTAGCAAGGAATTTTTCAAAATCCTTCAAGCTAGCCTTCAATAGTACATGAACTGGAAGCTCCAGATGTACAAGTTGGATTTAGAATAGGCAGAGGAACCAGAATCAAGCTGCCAAAATTCGTTAGGTCATAGAAAAAGCAAGGGAATTCCAGAAAAATGTCTACTTCTGTTTCATTGACTATGTTAAAGCCTTTGACTGTGCAGATCATAATAAACTGTGGAAAATCCTTAAAGGGATGGGAATACTAGAACACCTTACCTGCCTCCCTAAAAACTTGTATGCAGGTCAAGAAGCAACAGTTAGAACCGGACATGGAGCAACAGACTGGCACAAAATTGAGATAGGAGTACATCAAGGCTGTATGTTGTCACCCTGCTTATGTAAATTCTATGCAGAGTACATCATGGGAAATGTTGGCCTGGATGAAGCTTAATCTGGAATCAAGATTGCTGGGAGAAATGCCAATAACCTAAGGTATGCAGATGACACCACCTTAATGGCAGGAAGTAAAGAGGAAGCAAAAACCCTCTTGATTAAGGTGAAAGACGAGAGTGAAAAAAACTGGCTTACAACTCAACATTCAAAAAATTAGATCATGGCATTCAGTCCCATCACTTCATGATGGGGAAAAAATGGAAACAGTGATAGATTTTACTTTCTTGGGCTCTAAAATCACTGTGGATGGTGACTGCTGTCATGAAATTCAAAGATGTTTACTCCTTGGAAGAAAAGCTATAATCCTAGACAGCATATTAAAAAGCAGAGACATTACTTTACCAACAATGGTCTATAATCAGAGCTATGTTTTTCCAGTAGTCATGTATGGATGTGAGAGTTGGACCATAAAGAAGACTGAGGGCTAAAGAATTAGTGGTTTGGAACTGTGGTGCTGGAGAAGACTCTTGAGAGTCCCTTGGACTGCAAGGAGATCAAAGCTGTCAATCCTAAAGAAAATTAACCCTGAATATTAATTAGAAAGACTGATGCTGAAGCTGAAGCTCCAATACTTTGAGCACCTGATTCGATGGTTGGATTCCATCAACAACTCAATGAACATGTGTTTGAGCAAACTCTGGGAGATAGTGAAGGGCAAGGGAGCCTGGTGTGCTGTAGTGCATGGGGTTGCAAAATCAGAGACAACTTAGCAACTGAACAACAACATGAGATGTGTGAATCATCTAATCATCAGATCAGTCGCTCATTCGTGTCCAACGCTTTGTGACCCCATGAATCGCAGCACACCAGGCCTCCCTGTCCATCACCAACCCGAGTTCACTGAGACTCAAGTCCATCGAGTCAGTGATGCCATCCAGCCATCTCATCCTCTGTCGTCCCCTTCTCCTCTTGCCCCCAATACCTCCAAGCATCAGAGTCTTTTCCAACGAGTCAACTCTTCACATGAGGTGGCCAAAGTACTGGAGTTTCAGCTTTAGCATCATTCCTTCCAAAGAAATCCCAGGGCTGATCTCCTTCAGAATGGACTGGTTGGATCTCCTTGCAGTCCAAGGGACTTGCAAGAGTTTTCTCCAACACCACAGTTTAAAAGCAACGATTCTTCGTCGCTCAGCCTTCTTCACAGTCCAACTCTCACATCCATACATGACCACAGGAAAAACCATAGCCTTGACTAGACGAACCTTTGTTGGCAAAGTAATGTCTGCTTTTGAATATACTATCTAGGTTGGTCATAACTTTCCTTCCAAGGAGTAAGCGTCTTTTAATTTCATGGCTGCAGTCACCATCTGCAGTGATTTTGGAGCCCAGAAAAATAAAGTCTGACACTGTTTCCACTGTTTCCCCATCTATTTCCCATGAAGTGATGGGACCGGATGCCATGATCTTCGTTTTCTGAATCTTGAGCTTTAAGCCAACTTTTTCACTCTCCACTTTCACTTTCATCAAGAGGCTTTTTAGTTCCTCTTCACTTTCTGCCATAAGGGTGGTGTCATCTGCATATCTGAGGTTATTGATATTTCTCCCGGCAATCTTGATTCCAGCTTCTGCTTCTTCCAGCTCAGCATTTCTCATGATGTACTCTGCATATAAGTGAAATAAGCAGGGTGACAATATACACCCTTGACGGGCTCCTTTTCCTATTTGGAACCTGTCTGTTGTTCCATGTCCAGTTCTAACTGTTGCTTCCTGACCTGCATACAAATTTCTCAAGAGGCAGATCAGGTGGTCTGGTATTCCCATCACTTTTAGAGTTTTCCACAGTTGATTGTGATCCACACAGTCAAAGGCTTTGGCATAGTCAATAGAGCAGAAATAGATGTTTTTCTGGAACTCTCTTGCTTTTTCCATGATCCAGCAGATGTTGGCAATTTGATCTCTGGTTCTCCTGCCTTTTCTAAAACGAGCTTGAACATCAGGAAGTTCACGGTTCACATATTGCTGAAGCCTGGCTTGGAGAATTTTGAGCATTACTTTACTAGCGTGTGAGATGAGTGCAATTGTGCAGTAGTTTGAGCATTCTTTGGCATTGCCTTTCTTTGGGATTGGAATGAAAACTGACCTTTTCCAGTCCTGTGGCCACTGCTGAGTTTTCAAAATTTGCTGGCATATTGCGTGCAACATTTTCACAGCATCATCTTTCAGGATTTGGAATAGCTCAACTGGAATTCTATCACCTCCCCTAGCTTTGTTCATGGTGATGCTTTCTAAGGCCCACTTGACTTCACATTCCAGGATGTCTGACTTTAGGTCAGTGATCACATCATGGTAATTATCTGGGTCATGAAGATCTTTTCTGTACAGTTCTTCTGTGTATTCTTCCCATGTCTTCTTAATATCTTCTGCTTCTGTTAGGTCCATACCATTTCTGTCCTTTATCAAGCTCATCTTTGCATGAAATGTTCCTTTGGTATCTCTGATTTTCTTGAAGAGATCTCTAGTCTTTCCCATTCTGTTGTTTTCCTCTACTTCTTTACATTGATACCTGAAGAAGCCTTTCTTGTCTGTTCTTGCTATTCTTTGGAATTCCGATGTTTATATCTTTCCTTTTTTCCTTTGCTTTTCGCTTCTCTTCTTTTCACAGATATTTGTAAGACCTCCCCAGACAGCCATTTTTCTTTTTTGCATTTCTTTTTCATGGGGATGGTCTTGATCCCTGTCTCTTGTACAGTGTCATGAACCTCATTCCAAAGATCATCAGGCACTCTATCTATCAGATCTAGGCCCTTAAATCTATTTCTCACTTCCACTGTATAATCATAAGGGATTTGATTTAGGTCATACCTGAATGGTCTAGTGGTTTTCCCTACTTTCTTCAATTTAAGTCTGAATTTGGCAATAAGGAGTTCATGGTCTGAGCCACAGTCAGCTCCTCGTGTTGTTTTTGCTTACTGTATAGAGCTTCCACATCTTTGGCTGCAAAGAATATAATCAATCTGATTTCAGTGTTGACCATCTGGTGATGTCCATGTATAGAGTCTTCTCTTGTGTTGTTGGAAGAGGGTGTTTGTTATGACCAGTGCAATTTCTTAGCAAAACTCTATTAGTCTTTGCCCTGCTTCATTCCATATTCCAAGGCCAAATTTGCCTGTTACTCCAGGTGTTTCTTGACTTCCTACTTTTGCATTCCAGTCCCCTATAATGAAAAAGACATCTTTTCTGGGTGTTAGTTCTAAAAGGTCTTGTCGGTCTTTATAGAACCATTCAACTTCAGCTTCTTCAGCATTACTGGTTGGGGCATAGACTTGAATTACTGTGATATTGAATGGTTTGCCTTGGAAATGAACAGAGATCATTCTGTCGTTTTTGAGATTGCATCCAAGTACTGCATTTCGGACTCTTTTGTTGACCATGATGGTTACTCCATTTCTTCTGAGGGATTCCTGCCCGCAGTAGTAGATATAATGGTCATCTGAGTTAAATTCACCCGTTCCAGTCCGTTTTAGTTCACTGACTCCTAGAATGTCAACATTCAGTCTTGCCATCTCTTGTTTGACCACTTCCAATTTGCCTTGATTCATGGACCTGACATTTCAGGTTCCTATGCAATATTGCTCTTTACAGCATTGGACCTTCTTCTATCACCAGTCACATCCACAACTGGGTATTGTTTTTGCTTTGGTTCCATCCCTTCATTCTTTCTGGAGTTATTTCTCCACTGATCTCCAGTAGCATATTGGGCACCTACTGACCTTCGGAGTTTCTCTTTCACTCTCCTATCATTTTGCCTTTTCATACTATTCATGGGTTTCTCAAAGCAAGAATACTGAAGTGGTTTGCCATTCCCTTCTCCAGTGGACCACATTCTGTCAGATCTCTCCACCATGACCCGCCCATCTTGGGTTGCCCCACGGGCATGGCTTAGTTTCATTGAGTTAGACAAGGCTGTGGTCCTAGTGTGATTAGATTGACTAGTTTTCTGTGAGTATGGTTTCAGTGTATTTGTCCTCTGATGCCCTCTTGCAACACCTACTGTCTTACTTGGGTTTCTCTTACTTTGGGCATGGGGTATCTCTTCATGGCTGCTCCAGCAAAGTGCAGCCATTGCTCCTTACCTTGGACGAGGGTTATCTCCTCACCCCCGCTCTTCCTGACCTTCAACGTGGGATAGCTCCTCTAGGCCCTCTTGCACCTGTGCAGCCATGGCTCCTTGGATGTGGCGTTGGTCCTCCCTGCTGCCACCCCTGGCCTCGGGCATGGGTTGCTCCTCACAGCTGCCACCCCTGGCCTTGGGCTTAGGGGCATGGGGTAGCTCTTACTGACCACCGCCCCTGACCTCAGATGCTGGGTATCTCCTCTCGGCCACCCCCGCTGATCTTGGATGCAGGGAATCTCCTCTCGGCCATTCCTGCAGTCTGGTACTCTCGGCCGCTGCCCCTGACCTCGGACGTGGGGTAACTCCTCTTGGCTGCCGCCCTTTGGGTATGGGGTCCTCCTGGCTTCTGCCCCTGACCTCGAAAGTGGGGTGGCTCCTCTCAGCCGTGCTTAGTGTGCCGGTCACAGACGCCTATCTCTAGTCTACCAATAAATTGCATTTTCTTTATTTACTTGTTCAGGTTCCATCCTTTTCTTCTTCCCCTTTTGTTATTGTTAAGTAAATTTATCTCTCTCTCTCTCTTTTTTTTTTTTTACTTTACAATATTGTATTGGTTTTGCCATACATCAACATGAATCTGCCACGGGGGTACATGTGTTCCCAATCCTGAACCCCCCTGCCATCTCCCTCCCCATACCATCCCTATGGGTCATCCCAGTGCACCAGCCCCAAGCATCCTGTACCCTACATTGAACCTGGACTGGTGATTCATTTCTTATACGATATTATACATGTTTTTTTTTTTTTTTTTTTTTAAATTTTACATAATTGTATTAGTTCTGCCAAATATAAAAATGAATCTGCCACAGGTATACATGTGTTCCCCATCCTGAACCCTCCTCCCTCCTCCCTCCCCATACCATCCCTCTGGGTCATCCCAGTGCACCAGCCCCAAGCATCCAGTATCGTGCATCGAACCTGGACTGGCATCTCGTTTCTTACATGATATTTTACATGTTTCAATGTCATTCTCCCAAATCTTCCCACCCTCTCCCTCTCCCACAGAGTCCATAAGACTGTTCTATACATCAGTGTCTCTTTTGCTGTCTCGTACACCGGGTTATTGTTACCATCTTTCTAAATTCCATATATATGCGTTAGTATACTGTATTTATGTTTTTCCTTCTGGCATACTTCACTCTGTATAATAGGCTCCAGTTTCATCCACCTCATTAGAACTGATTCAAATGTATTCTTTTTAATGGCTGAGTAATACTCCATTGTGTATATGTACCATAGCTTTCTTATCCATTCATCTGCTGATGGACATCTAGGTTGCAGGATATAAAATCAACACACAGAAATCCCTTGCATTCCTATACACTAATAATGAGAAAACAGAAAGAGAAATTAAGGAAACAATTCCATTCACCATTGCAACAGAAAGAATAAAATACTTAGGAATATATCTACCTAAAGAAACTAAAGACCTATATATAGAAAACTATAAAACACTGGTGAAAGAAATCAAAGAGGACACTAATAGATGGAGAAATATACCATGTTCATGGATTGGAAGAATCAATATAGTGAAAATGAGTATACTACCCAAAGCAGTTTATAGATTCAACGCAATCCCTATCAAGCTACCAACGGTATTCTTCACAGAGCTAGAACAAATAATTTCACAATTTGTATGGAAGTACAAAAAACCTCGAATAGCCAAAGCTATCTTGAGAAAGAAGCATGGAACTGGAGGAATCAACCTACCTGACTTCAGGCTCTACTACAAAGCCACAGTTATCAAGACAGTATGGTACTGGCACAAAGACAGAAATATAGATCAATGGAATAAAATAGAAAGCCCAGAGATAAATCCATGCACATATGGACACCTTATCTTTGACAAAGGAGGCAAGAATATACAATGGATTAAAGACAATCTCTTTAACAAGTGGTGCTGGGAAATCTGGTCAACCACTTGTAAAAGAATGAAACTAGACCACTTTCTAACACCATACACAAAAATAAACTCAAAATGGATTAAAGATCTAAATGTAAGACCAGAAACTATAAAACTCCTAGAGGAGAACATAGGCAAAACACTCTCTGACATACATCACAGCAGGATCCTCTATGACCCACCTCCCAGAATATTGGAAATAAAAGCAAAAATAAACAAATGGGACCTAATTAACCTTAAAAGCTTCTGTACATCAAAGGAAACTATTAGCAAGATGAAAAGACAGCCTTCAGAATGGGAGAAAATAATAGCAAATGAAGCAACTGACAAACAACTAATCTCAAAAATATACAAGCAACTCCTACAGCTCAACTCCAGAAAAATAAACGACCCAATCAAAAAATGGGCAAAGAACTAAATAGACATTTCTCCAAAGAAGACATACAGATGGCTAACAAACACATGAAAAGATGCTCAACATCACTCATTATCAGAGAAATGCAAATCAAAACCACTATGAGGTACCATTTCACACCAGTCAGAATGGCTGCGATCCAAAAGTCTACAAATAATAAATGCTGGAGAGGGTGTGGAGAAAATGGAACCCTCTTACACTGTTGGTGGGAATGCAAACTAGTACAGCCACTATGGAGAACAGTGTGGAGATTCCTTAAAAAACTGGAAATAGAACTGCCTTATGACCCAGCAATCCCACTGCTGGGCATACACACTGAGGAAACCAGAAGGGAAAGAGACACGTGTACCGCAATGTTCATCGCAGCACTGTTTATTATACATGTTTCAATGACATTCTCCCAAATCTTGTTACCAAATTTAAGGAGCTATAGTTATTTGTTTTTGTTTTTCTTCCCCCTTTCTAATCTTTATGCTATAACAAAATGTTTAATAACCTATTCTGTTGAAGAATTACAATTTTCTGATTATGCTTATTTCTCATCTTACT